>NC_057812.1:681140269-681143229 GCF_018294505.1 Triticum aestivum | reverse complement strand
GCCCTCTTCCTGGCCGGCGCACCCCTCCCCCTTGGCTCCTTTATATACTGAGGCAGAGGCACCCCAGAAAGACACAAGTTGATCCACGTGATCTATTCCTTAGCCGTGTGCGGTGCCCCCGGCCACCATAATCCTCGATAATACTGTAGCGGAGTTTAGGCGAAGCCCTGCTGCTGTAGTACATCAAGATCGTCACGACGCCGTCGTGCTGACGGAACTCTTCCCCGACACTTTGCTGGATCGGAGTCCGGGGATCGTCATCTTGCTGAACGTGTGCTCGAACTCGGAGGTGCCGTAGTTTCGGTGCTTGATCGGTTGGATCGTGAAGACGTACAACTACTTCCTCTATGTTGCGTCAACGCTTCCGCAGTCGGTCTGCGTGGGTACGTAGACAACACTCTCCCCTCTCGTTGCTATGCATCACATGATCTTGAGTGAACGTAGGAATTTTTTTGAAATTACTACGAAACCCATCAATAGGATCTTCATCCAACCGCTTGAAATGGTCGAGAGACAGCTGGGAGTTGCATTCTTAAGGCGCTCTGGTTCATCATGTGTGGGCACTGCGCAACCAACATTTTATTATCCAAAATCGACTTGCTCTTCTTTACCATGTTCCTCTTCCATTCTTCTTTAATATGTACTATCTCTGTTCCTAAATACAGGTCTTTGTATAGATTCCACCATGGACTACATATGGAGCAAAATGAGTGAATCTACACTCTAAAATGTATCTAGATACATCTGTATGTGATCCATAGTGGAAATCTCTACCAAGACTTATATTTTGGAACGGAGGGAGTATGATAGTAGTACAATATGTTCCTTGTACTGAAGATGAGCAGGGACATTTGTAGTGTAGAGGTCTATACGGTCGGTTGTGATGGACACTTTGAGCCTCTTTGATTCGTAGGATCTTGTAAACATAGGAATAGGATTTGTAGTGGCCTGCCCACTTGAATCCTACAAGAATAGCAAGGAAATGCGGGGAGCTGTGTCGCCTTTGAGAGTTACACTGATAATAACAGTACCGCACCTTCACTTGAAGAGAGCTGGTATCCGAAGCCTTTCTAGCCGTACCGGCAATACTAGCACATATATTCCAGCAAGTTCCACTTTGCTGATTTTACTCTGATGCTTAAGGTTTTCCCGTTATATCTTCACTATGATCTGTGTAGCTTCCTTGTGTCGCACTAGCAGTAGTCCACTCTTGAAGCTAAACACTGCAATGACTTACAAAATTGGCACCAAGGCATTGAGTGCCATTCTGGATGCAATGAAACTCATACGCTCCCCACCTGTTGATTCTTGTTTAGAATATGATCCTAATGACTATTCTAACCTCGAGGAGTCAAAGGCAGGTGGCCTGTCCTATTCACCCATCAAGGTGCCTGTTCTAATTTGGCAATGTTTTATTGATTGCGGGTATCTTGCATATGTTGGCTTGCATTTCATCTACTTTGTTGCACCGCCATCTGCTTAGTTTACTCATCATATATGTCGAGATGCCATGCCCATCCATTATCAATACATATTCCATCTATCATCATACCATGTTTTTCCACTCAAATGTTGTTCTTGTGCATCAGACATTAAAAAGGAAGAGGGTGATTGCCGAACCTGAAGGAGCACCAGCAAAGTCCTTGAAAAACGTGGTGGTGCCGGAGAAATGAGACATCACACCACTTATATTGGTTGTACAACCAGTGACACAAAACGTAGGACCGACTCCAGCAGACTGTACCCATATTTTACTGGCCACACCACTAGCCCCACAAAACAGGACCTGCACTCCAGCAAAAGGTATACCAATTTCATTTGCCATAGCACCAGCTGTACCATAGAAAAATCCCACTCTGGCAAAAAGTACAGCAAGTCCACCGGCCGAAGACCTATCCCAATTACAGAGATGGTCAATTCCTGCAGATTGGAACCCCATTCCATTTATTCCTAGTTTAAAAGAAAATGCTTTCAATGTTGTCAGGGACTACGTGCATATATTCCCATCATGGGAAGATTATTGTGAAGACAAACACCATTTTCAGATCTTCCTGTCCAACTTATGTGTAAGTGCTATTATTCATGGTTATTATTTTCCTGTTTTCTGCTGATTGAACACATCAATGATTTACATTATATTGTTGTAACTAGGCGAGGGTCAATCTGGATAGTCATGACAAGCAAAGCTTGCTTGTGCTTTTCAAGGAAGCATTGCAGCAGTATCGGTGTTACCTGAGGAAATCACACTTTGATGGAAAGTCTATAAACGGATTTCCGGTGAAGTCTCCTGTGCTATGAAATCACATGACAATTTGAACTTCTACTTTTCCGCATGTGCCTTACGGATCTTTTTTGCAGGAAATCTGCTCGAAGAAGAATTCCGGTTTGACAAGAACGACGGTACATCGCAAATATGATGCCCGCTGCTTTGCTCTTGTTAGTACCTGTTGTCCTGTATCACTATACTTGCATACATACCTGGTTCATTATGTGACAACAGTATGCATGATAGCTTGCTTATCAATTGTTCGCTCCAAATTATCAGATCTGTATGAATGGTTACATTAGTGTAGAATATATCCAATGCCAATGTTTTTTAGCTCTGCACTGTTATTGTAAGTACATGATGTCCTTTATCAGTGTACTTATAATGATAGGTAGTTGTTCATGTACCATCACTCTGTAGCTTATTTTCCTTTGCCCTTCATTTTCTACACATCAGACCTATATTTACTCCTACCATAAGGTTGGTACTGAAGAAGTTTAGCTGTGCATTGCTCTTGGCTGTACCTTTTGCCTGTATCGCTACACTTACATTTATAGCAACTTGGTTATGTAGCATCACTCTTCATCTTATCTTAAATATTCTCCATTTTTTTGTATATTATCACATCTATATTTACTCTTAACAAAATGTAGAATAAAGGCAATGCTTTTGAAGAAGATTCGATGGTAAACTT
>NC_057812.1:681118334-681140054 GCF_018294505.1 Triticum aestivum | reverse complement strand
AGGCCTTTATAGAGCCTGTCTTCACCAATGATGTAAGTTTGTCCATCTCAAGCCTTCAAACTTTGTTGTATATATTTGGTTAGGCATGACTGCAATAGCTGTTTATTTTTGGTGTTTGCATCAAATTGCTCGTTTAAAGTTTATTATGTAGTTCATAAACAAAAGTTGTACAACCAAGTTCCTTCTTCATACCATGTAAATTAAACTATACAGAGAAAGTGATCTTCTTTTGCACTGCATGTATGCTTCTGTTCTTCATCCTTAATCCGGTGGTGTGGTGAACCTACCCACTACAGCACAATGTCATATTCTGCAATGTCTTAACTATGAACAATGTCATATCATTCTACTATTATTTAAACCGTCTCTTTATTTGCCAATCTGAAATGGTATAAATTGACAGCACACTAACCATTGATACTTATGAGTTCTTGATATGTAATCCAGTGGTGATGTGAAGCTGCCAACTCCTTCACAATGTCATTTCCTGCCATGTCTTCACATGAACAATACCATATTGTGTTAGTGCAATTTTAAACTGTGTCACTTTATTCGTTAGTAAGAAATGTGATGAATTGTCAACACTGATACTTTTATGTGCAAAACCTGTCATCTGCCTGCTTGTTTATCTTTCAGAGTGAGGAAGATATAAGTGTTGAACACGCGCAGTCTCATCATCTTGCTCAGCTGCTTGCGCTGCAGCTCCCTAGCAGGGCTAACCTTTCTTGCACTCTATTGAAGTGCTGTCGGTTTTGTATATTATTTTTTTGGCGTGTTTATTTGCACTGGTGGCGATCTTTGATGCCCAGTGTATGTAATCTATTGTCTGCTTGTGCTTTATTATCATAGTGGTGTACTTTGATGCCCAGTGGATGTAATATGCCGTAATTTATTTATTGTATAGTCTAGGGTTTTTCTTATTCATGATGCTGCAGTTATTTTACTGTATATATATCATGTCTTCGCAGTAAACCGGCAAAATCGTAAAATTACGGTACATAATCGGGCCGTCATGCAATCACGATGTAGGTTGGGCCCGAAACGTGTCGAACAGCTCACGGGCCGGCAGCAGCCCGAAATGAACCCCGACCCATGATTGTGCGAATCAAATCACGGGCTTTTAACAGGCCAAAATTGTCTCGATCCTTGTTTGGCCCAATCAAATATCGATTGCGAGCCGGCCGGATGCAAACCGGGCCGTAGTTAGGCCCAACTATATAATGGGCTTTTAACAGGCCGAAATTAATATAGGGCCGAAATGTTAAACGGGCCCTTAACAGGCAAAAACTAATATCAGGCCGAATTACTAAGTGGGCCTTTAGCAAGTGGGCCCAAAAGCATAGTGTCCAGTTGATGGGCCGAGTCTGATAAGGGCCATAATTGAGCTCAAAGCCTCTTAAAGGGCCAGACCTGATCTGGGCTGTAATTTGGCCCAGAACGTGGTAGTCTTTAATGGGCCGGATCTCATCTGGGCCACTATTAGGCCTGGAGCATGGCAGGCCATTAATGGACCGGATTAAATATGGGCCATCATTTGGCCCAAAACATGGCAGCTAGTTAATGGGCTAGCCTACTAGGGTCCTCAAAATCTTGTGGGCCTACAGCTGGGCCGGCCCATTAATGTCGGCGAAATCTCGTGGGCCTTTAGCTGGGCTGGCCCATTATGATCCGCAAGAATCTTGTTGGCCTTTACTTGGGCCGGCCCATTATGGCACACAAAAATATTGTGGGCCTTTACCTGGGCCGGCCCATTATGGCCCACACTTGTGGGCCTTTAGCTGGGCCAGCCCATTATGGTCCGCAAAATCTCGTGGGCCTTTAGCTGGGCCGGCCCATTAGGGTCCGCAAAATCTTGTGGGCCTTCTGTTGGGCCGGCCCATTTAAACTTGTTGGGCCGGTCCTCGTGTCAACATATCATAGGCGCGTCTCGCCCATTGGATGAGTAGCACCTGTGCCAACGCGGACCTGACACGTATCTCCTCCAACCAACGATGATTTTACACATGGAAAATCCCCATTGGTTGGGGCTGTTAACGGGTTATCAAATCCAAAATCCGACCCGATAGTTTAACGGTGTTCCGTTACGGTGGATGCCACATGTCGGTCACCCTTGACGAAAGCACTTCTGTGACGCATGATTTATCGTCATGGAAGTGGACAATTCCGTGATGATAATTTTGGTAACATCATGGAACACTTCTACGACATCACAGGTATGACTATCTTGATTCTGTCATAAATTTGTGATGGATGTACATGCATGACAAAAAACGCGACCTACTGTGACAAACATGTATCATCACGGAAGTGTATTTTTTTGTAGTGGACAGTGACAACGCGATGAATTACAGTTAGAGGGGTTAAAGGTAGGAGAAGGCTCAAACCACCATCCATCCTGATCATGTGGTGTCTACCATCCAATAATCATAACTGTTGGCGAAACGGTATGTTGTCGACAACAGATATATAGCTACAACAACATTCAACTTCAGAGTGGTGACATTGCTCCATGGGGAAGACAACACTTGTCCTCAAGTGTATTTCTCGGGAAACCAAGCTTTGATGGTTATTGCAAATAAATCCAGGAAGATCTTCATGAGATCTGCATCTTCCCATGTTGCTTCTTCAGTAGAGAGATTTTCCCATTCCACAAGCCATTGGGTGACTAAGACACCATTTCTTGGTAAGGATCTAGTTTCCAGAACTGTAGTAGATTTAGTTTTGATCTTGCCCTCTGATGTTACTAGGGGAAGATCAGAGAAAGGAATCGCATGATTATCGATGTGTTTTTTAGCTATCTCACAATGAACACAAGATGGATGGCTATAGTGGAAGGTATTAGGATCTTGTAGGCCATTCTGCCAATCCTTTGCAATATTCTGTAAGGACCATAATATTTGGTAGTGAGTTTGTGACGAGGACACCACAACCGTCGACAAGTCTCCTGATGGAAATATGCCCTAGAGGCAATAATAATGTTGTTATTATTATATTTCTTCATTCGAGATAAAGGTTTATTATTCATGCTAGAATTGTATTGATCGGAAACTTAAATACATGTGTGCATACATAAACAAAATAATGTGTCCCTAGTGAGCCTATACTAGACTAGCTCGTTGATCAAAGATGCTTAAGGTTTCCTAACCATAGACATGTGTTGTCACTTGATAACGGGATCACATCATTAGGAGAATGATGTGATAGACAAGACCCACCTGTTAGCTTTGCATATGATTGTTCAGTTTATTGCTATTGCTTTCTTAATGTCAAATACATATTCCTTCGACTATGAGATCATGCAACTCCCAAATACCGAAGGAAAACCTTGCGTGCTATTAAATGTCACAACATAACTGGGTGATAATAAAGATGCTCTATAGGTATCTCCGAAGGTGTCTGTTGAGTTGGCATGAATCGATATTAGGATTTGTCACTCTGAGTATCGGAGAGGTATCTTTGGGCCCTCTCGATAATACAACATCACAAGAAGCTTGCAAGCAAATTGAGTAAAGGAGTTAGTTACGAGATGATGTATTACAGAACGAGTAAACAGAATTGCCGGTAACAAGATTGAACTAGGTATGAAGATACCGACGATCAAATCTCGGGCAAGTAACATACCGACAGACAAAGGGAACTACGTATGTTGTCATAAAGGTTCGACCTATAAACATCTTTGTAGACTATGTAGGAACCAATATGGGCATCCAGGTCCCGCTAATGGTTATTGACCAGAGAAGCGTCTCACTCATGTCTACATCATTATCGAACACATAGGGTCCGCACGCTTAACGTTCGTTGACGATATAGTATTATATAAGTTATGTATGTTGGTGACCGAATGTTGATCGGAGTCCTGGATGAGATCACGGACATGACTAGGAGCTCCGGAATAGTTTGAAGGTAAAGATTGATATATGGAATAATAGTGTTTGCTCTTCGGAAGGGTTCTGGAATTCATCGGAAGGGGCTTCAGATGTTTCCCAAAATGTTCCAGTGTGAGAAAACTTTATTTGGGCCAAGGGGTAAAGCCCATGGGGCTTTTGTTAAGTGCAAAAGGCAGTTTTGCGGAGGCCAGCGGCCTCCCTGGCGTCTGGGTCCAGACGCCGGGCACCCTGGCGTCTGGTACTGGAGTCCGAGAACGACTCTTGCCTTTTGGGAAACACCGACTTTGCGGAGGCTTTTACTCCACGTTTCGATCCTAGGGCACAACATATAAATAGAGGGGCAGGGCCAGCACCCAAGACACATCAAGACTCACCAAGCCATGTGCCAGCAACCCCATCCCCTCTAGTTTATCCTCCGTTTAGTTTCTGTACTGCTTGGCGAAGCCCTGCGAAGATTGTTCTTCATCGCCAACCATCACCATGCCGCCGTGCTGCCGGAACTCATCTATTACTTCACCCTCTTGCAGGATCGAGAAGGCGAGGACGTCATCGAGCTGAATGTGTGCTGAATGTGGAGGTGCCGTATGTTTAGTATTTGATCGGGACGGGTCGTGAAGGTATACGACTACATCAACCGCGTTGATAATCGCTTCCGCTTAGCGATCTTCAAGGGTATGAAGATGCTCTCCCCTTATCGTAGATATGCATCTCCATGGATAGATCTTGCGTGTGCATAGAATTTTTTTGTTTTTCATGCAACGTTCATACAACTTATATGAAAACAATCCTTTTCTAGAGAAAATCATGTATGTTAGACTATATAATATAAAATTGAACACAAGGCTTTTTTCCCTTCACCCCACCAATAAAAATATAACATACCACTACTAAAGATGTTAGAATGGCATCATTTATTTAGATTATATTCAATATATATTGATGGTAAAACTCTATGTAAGATGAGGGAGTCCTGGATTAGGGGGTCTCCGGACAGTCGGACTATATCCTTTGGCCGGACTATTGGACTATGAAGATACAAGATTGCAGACTTCGTCCCGTGTCCGGATGGGACTCTCCTTGGGGTGGAAGGGAAGCTAGGCAATACGGATATGTAGATCTCCTCCCTTGTAACCGACTCTGTGTAACCCTAGCCCCCCGGTGTCTATATAAACCGGAGGGTTTTAGTCCGTAGGACAACAACAATCATACCATAGGCTAGCTTCTAGGGTTTAGCCTCTACGATCTCGTGGTATATCAACTCTTGTAATACTCATATCATCAAGAACAATGAAACAGGACGTAGGGTACTACCTCCATCAAGAGGGCCCGAACCTGGGTAAACATTGTGTCCCCTGCCTCCTATTACAACCGGCCTTAGACGCACAGTTCGGGACCCCCTACCCGAGATCCGCCAGGTTTGACACCGACATTGGTGCTTTCATTGAGAGTTCCATGATGCCGTCACCGTAAGGCTCGATGGCTCCTTCCATCATCGGTAATGATGCGGTCCAGGGTGAGGTTTTCCTCCTCGGACAGATCTTCATATTCGGCGGCTTCGCACTGCGGGCCAACTTGCTTGGCCATCTGGAGCAGATCGAGAGCTACGCCCCTGGCCATCAGGTCAGGTTCAGAAACTTAAACTACACTGCCGACATCCAAGGAGTCTTGATCTTCAACGGATTCGAGCCTATGCCGGATACGCCGCACAGTCACGATGAGCATAACGTAACTCTGTCGTCGGACAGTATTCAGGAGATCGCATCGGCAACTACTCTGGCCATTAATTCGGAGCAAATTGCGCCATCCAAGAGCGGAGGGATAGACCTTGCCATGGAGGCCGCACTCTCAGTGGCGATAGAGCCAGATACTGACTTCACCCCTTACGAGAGTCGTGTCGCCAAACCACTGGATTTGTCTCCGGCCACAGACTCCGAGTCGCCTACATCCGTGCCCATCCAATCCGACTGGGCACCGATCATGGAGTTCACCTCCGCGGATATTTTTCAGCACTCGCCTTTTGGCGATGTGCTAAATTCATTAAGGTCTCTCTCCTTGTCGGGGGAGCCTTGGCCGAACTATGTCCGGCTAGAATGGGATGCAGACAACGAAGAAATTGGCTGCCCACCCACCACCCACTTAGTAGCCACTTTCGACGATTTAACCGACATGCTCGACTTTGACTCCGAAGACATCGACGGTATGGACGACTATGCTTCACTGATGAAGATATGGATCACGAATTCCTGGAGGGTTTTAAACCCGTAAATATCAAATCATATGATGGTACAACAGATCCCGCAGTATGGATTGAGGATTTCCTCCTTCACATCCACATGGCTCGCGGTGATGATCTACATGCCATCAAGTACCTCCCACTAAAAGTCAAAGGACCAGCTCGGCATTGGCTCAATAGCTTGCCAGCAGACTCCGTCGGCAGTTGGGAGGATTTGGAAGACACATTCCTTGACAACTTCCAGGGCACTTATGTGCGACCACCGGACACTGATGACTTGAGCCATATAACTCAGCAGTCAGGGGAATCGGCCAGACAATTCAGGACACGGTTCCTGACTAAGAAAAACCAAATTGTCGATTGTCCGAACGCAGAGGCCCTAGCGGCATTCAAGCACAACATCCGCGACGAGTGGCTTGCCCGCCACCTCGGCCAGGAGAAGCCGAAGTCTATGGCAGCCCTCACGACACTCATGACCCGCTTTTGCACGAGCGAGGATAGCTGGCTGGCTCACAGCAACAACACATCAAGGAACCCAGGCACTTCGGATACCAAAGATGCCAATGGCAGACCACATCGTAACAGACCAAATCGCCACAATAACGGCGATAACACTGAGGATACGATAGTCAATGCCAGATTCAGAGGCTCTAGATCCGGTCAGCGGAAAAAGCCATTTAAAAGAAGTACTCCGGCTCCGTCCAGTTTGGATCGCATACTGGATCGCTCGTGTCAAATCCACGGCACCCTTGACAAGCCATCCAATCACACCAACAGAGAATGCTGGGTGCTCAAGCAGGCCGGCAAGTTAAATGCCAAAACAAGGACAATGGGATGCATAGTGATGACGAGGAGGAGCCCCGGCCGCCGAACACGGGAGGACAGAATGGGTTCCCCCCACAAGTGAAGACGGTAAACATGATATACGCAACCCACATTCCCAAGAGGGAGCGGAAGCGTGCACTAAGGGACCTCTATGCGATGGAGCCAGTCGCCCCAAAGTTCAACCCATGGTCCGCTTGTCCGATCACCTTTGATCGTAGGGACCACCCCACTAGTCTCCGTCATGGCGGATCCGCCGCACTGGTCTTAGACCCCATCATAGACGGATTTCACCTCACTCGAGTCCTTATGGACGGTGGCAGCAGCCTAAACTTGCTCTATCAGGATACAGTGCGAAAAATGGGTATCGATCCCTCGAGGATCAAACCCACCAAAACCACCTTTAAGGGCATCATCCCAGGTGTAGAGGCCCACTGCACGGGCTCAATCACATTGGAAGTGGTCTTCGGATCACCGGACAACTTCCAAAGCAAGGAGTTAATCTTCGATATCTTCCCGTTTCGCAGTGGCTATCACGCACTGCTCGAACGAACAACATTTGCAAAATTCAATGCAGTACCGCATTACGCATACCTCAAGCTCAAGATGCCAGGACCTAGGGGGTCATAACAGTAAATGGAAACACAGAACGCTCGCTCTGCACGGAAGAGCACACTGCGGCCCTCGCAGCAGAAGCACAAACAGCCTTTTAAGGCAAACCACTAATTCGGCGATACATTCCCTGGACACCATCAAGCGAGTCCAGAGTAAACTGCAACAGGATCGCCTGGCACGTTCAGAGCTCGCCTAGCAATTCGGCCCCCATCCCAGTCCCAGTCAAGCGACAAAATCTGTGCTACGCGTACATAATTACACACTGAAAATACCATGGACATAGGCGGGGGCACGATCAGGGCACGTCCCGCAATGCGGCTTAACCGCCCTAGGGGTTATATACCTTTATCATTTCTTTTCTCTTTCAGGGCCTTACTCTCTGGAAGCCCTTCCGGCAGTATGATTACCCGACACATTACGGGAAGGAACAACCAAGGCGGCAAGAAGCTAATATGTACACGGGAACCCCCAGGTGGTCTCTAATAATAGTTGATATACCCGCTTTCTACTATCCATACGCAGCTTGCCTTTGGATAGGACATCTCGAATAGTCCTACTTTCTTCTTATTGCACTACTTGTACCAGTACGCTTCGACACATTATCTAAATAACAATGCATAGCATTAGTCTATTATTGCATTATTTATCCTTTCTTTTTTCTTATATGTCCATTTACGACAATCCGCACCCGTACATTCGGGTACGATCAGTACGCCAGGGGCTTTCGCTTACCCCATAATACGGCGCAAGAAGTTCGAACACTTTTGACAGTGCGGCACCCCAAACTTATAGCATTATATGTACCAGCTCTGAATCATGTCTTGGGTCAATAGTTGTGTTTGCCCGGCTCCCATGCTTTGGTACCTTACGTTCCGCTATATCGGCTAAGGTAGCGGCGGGAGAACTACTGCGATTGTGTCCCGGTTCTTCCGGACGAGCACCTTAGTAGAGAAAGCCGAAAACTGACTTTCATGATAAGGCGAGAGACTGGTCGCTGTTCGAGAGGTCTCAAGTCCTTAAAGACTTTTTCCGCTTCATGCGAGGAGTCGGCCTTGTCCGGCTTAGGCGTGTATAGCGCCCCAAATTCGGTCTTCCGAATACTAGGGGCTTCGCCAAAATTTAAAATTGTAGACTTCTATGGCTAAGTGAGAGTGATAAAGCCTTATAGTCCGATTGCCTGGTTCGTTGCGATGAACACCTCCCTGGAAGGACCCAAAATTGGGGTAAAGAGTGCTCAGGTTTATCCTGAACACCCCAATACTAGTTACATGGGGGCAGAAGCCGACGACTGGCCAACTCTCAGATTTTATAAATGGCCGCATAGAAGGTAATATTTTAAATTTAAAAAGCGTCACATGGCGCAAATGAACTCGTTTCATATTACAGGATCACATGAGCATGTTCTTTCAAAAATTACATCCCTGGCACATTCATCCACCACAAGGCGGGAACCCTCCAGGACACTCTCCTAATACATTTCGGGGCAGCGATGCTCCTTGCCCTCCGGCGGCCCCTCCTTCACCAGCTTCATGGCGTCCAGCTTCGCCCAGTGCACCTTCACCCGGGCAAAAGCCCTGCACGCACCCTCGATGCAGACGGACCGCTTTATGACTTCAAGCCATGGGCAAGCCTCCACAAGCCGCCTCACCAGACCGAAGTAGCTGCCGGACAGGGGCTCACCAGGCCACATCCGGACTATAAGGCCCCTGATGGCCTGTTCGGCCGCCTTGTGAAGCTCGACTTATTGCTTCAGCTGGTCGCTCAAGGGCATTGGGTGTTCTGTCGCAGTATACTGAGACCAGAACAACTTTTCCGTTGAGCTCCCCTCCTGAGCTCGGTAAAACTCTGAGGCATCCAGTACACTGCGGGGAAGATCTGCGAACGCTCCTGGAGAGCTCCGAACTCGGGTAAGTAAAAGGAAAGTTTCCTCCACATGCTTGCTTTGCATAATGAATGCCTTACCCGCTGCTATCTTCTCCACCGCATCAATCTCCTGGAGGGACCGGTGGGCTTCAGCCTTGGCGCTCCAGGCGCTTTCAAGCGCCTGCGCGAGCTTGGACTCTCGCGTCTTAGAGTCAAGCTCCAAGGACTCGAGTTTTTGGAAAGAGCCTCGAGCTCTTGCTGCACCTCGCCCACTCGGGCTTCTTGCTTCTCCCGCTCAATGCGCTCCTTGGCCGCTTTGTCTTCGGCCGCGGACAGCGTCTTCTTCAGGGTCGCCACTTCCGTTGTGGCCCCTGGAAAATTCATGATGATCCTATTACTTTACACCCAAACTTCTTTTTTATATATAGACAAGGTATTTCTTACCTTTGCTCTCCTCGAGCTCCCACTTGGTAAGGCCGAGCTCGTTCTCGGACCGCTCCAAGTCCTGCTTCAGTGCAGAGACCTCCGCAGTACGTGCGGCAGCGGCCAGCAGTGAAGCCTGCACATACACATAGATATATTCTGATTAAACTCCTGAGTCATCATTTGATCCTCTATTCGGCCTTTATACTCGAACACCGAACAGAGCATCAGGGGCTACTATCTATGCGGTAATATTTTCTTATATTTTGATTGCTTACCTCAAATCCTATTAGGAGGCTGGCGCAGGCTTCGGTCAGTCCATTTTTGGCGGACTGAACTTTCTCGATCACCGCACTCATGATAGTGCGGTGCTCTTCATTGATGGAAGTGTCGCAAAGCGCTTCCAGCAAGTTGTCCGGTGCCTCTGGATGGACAGAGGACACCGGCACAGGCGTCTTGCCCCCCTTAAGGGGGGCTCGCCCGCCGGAGTTCGGAACCACCGAAGATTCCGGTGCAGTGTTCGACTGTGGGCCGAACCTGGAGCCCATGGGAGTCCTGCTCTCTTTATGCCCAAGGTCCGAAAGGTCGCCTTGAGGCGCCCCCAGGACTAGTTCTCCTTGGCTCAGTGCCTCTTGAGACAACACCTCGGCGTTGTCCATAGGGCAAGGGGTGGAGGCGGTCGGAAGAGAACTGTTGTTCATATCCGACGAGTCCAATGAACTGCTCGATGAAGATACGTTGAGATGAGCTCCGGACGGACTGCATAATCATGTTCGGCATGAGGAAAAGTAGTGCAATAAAACATACCATGAATTACTATGGTGTATGGATACTTACGACTTCGCCGCTGTAGGCGGCCGTCGTGGAGCAGTCCGGAGGGAGGGTCCTTCCCTTATTGGACCCTTCGGCCTCCCCGGTTGGGTCGGCCTTCCTTTTCTTGTCTCCCCCGGCTAGGGGGGAGAACTTTCCTCCTCCTCCTCCTCGGTTTCATGGGAGGAGTGCGCGTCGGAGTCATCGGACGATGAGTACAACCTTGCGCCAGAGACCCTTTCGGGTGCCCGTGGCCTTCTTCTTGGCCTTCTTTGCCGGCACCTCGTAAGGTGCCGGAGCCAGCATCTCCGTTAGGAGAGCATCTACAGGATCTTCAGGCAGGGGGATGGGCAATCGAGCTCCTCCGCTGTCCTTATCCAGTCCTATTAATGACATGGAAGCTTAGATCCTGCACATGATTCAACTGCGGCAAATAAATACTCTGTGAGATATCGAAACTTACCGGATTGGCATGGCGCTTTGCGCTGAGTCCGCGGTCCTCGATGAGGGAAGGAGGTACCTCGGCGCCCTTGAACAGCACCCTCTAGACGTCCTTGTGCATCTGTCGTAGAGCTCTCGCAGCGTCTGGTGCTTGGCCGGGTCGAACTCCCACAAATTGAATGCCCGTCGTTGACACGGGAGAATCCGGCGGAAGAGCATGACCTGGACCACGTTGACGAGCTTGATTTTCTTGCTCATCATGTTCCTGATGCTGGTCTGGAGTCCGGTCAGCTCTACCGAAGAACCTCAGGACATGCCCTTCTCTTTCTAGGAAGTGAGCCGCGTGGGTATTCCGGATCGAAATTTGGGGGACGCCGCCCAGTTGGTGTCACGCGGCTTGGTGATGTAGAACCACCCTGATTTCCACCCCTTTATGGTCTCCACATAGAAGACTTCGAGCCAGGTGACGTTAGGCATCTTGCCCACCATGGCGCCTCCGCACTCTGCTTGCTGGCCGACCACCACCTTCGGTTTGATATTGAAGGTCTTCAGCCACAGGCTGAAATGGGGCTTGACGCTGAGGAAGGCCTCGCACACGACGATAAACACCAAGATGTCAAGGATTAAATTGGGGGCCAGATCATGAAAATCCAGCTCGCAGTAGTCCGTGGACGAAGTGGGTAAGAAAAACTACCCTCTCATGGGGTTCGGGCGTAGGGATGATCTGCCTTGCATCTGGCAGCCGGTGCGCTATATCCGCGGCCAGATATCTGGCTTCCCGTAACTTTGTAATGTTCCCTCCGTGACGGAGGAGACCATCCACTTGCCTCCCGCTCCGGACATGCTTGGAGTGGTTTGAGAAGAAAGATGCGAACTTGGGCGCTGGAGCTCGAGTGTGCGGGTATGGGTAAGCAAGGAGGAAGAAGGCGTGGGTGAAACGAGTGAATCTTTGTCCCTTTATAAGGGCGGAGGAGGCGATGCGCCTCCCCACTTGCCTGGTAAAATCGCTTATTCCCCAAGCGCCGTAATTGATGGCGCGGTTGGGTTACCCACGTCCGTATTGATGAGAATCCCATAATAAGGGGTACACGATCTCTGCTTTGACAAGACGTGTCAAGAAAACCACCTCGCGATATGTGCGGTGATGGTTGAGAAAAATGGTTCAAATAATGATCGGGCCATGGCGTGATGTCATGCTGTCAAAACGTGTCAGCAGATTAGATTTGTGGAAATATTGTTCTCCCTACAATGGTATGTGGAACTTGTTTTGCAGAGCCGGACACTATCCGTGTGTTCAAAATCTTCCATGGAGTATTCGGAGGAGGAACCCGCCTTGCAATGCCGAAGACGATACTGCATGCCGGACTCATCTTCATTGAAGCCTGGTTCCGGGGCTACTGAGGGAGTCCTGGATTAGGGGGTCTCCGGACAGCCGGACTATATCCTTTGGCTGGACTATTGGACTATGAAGATACAAGATTGAAGACTTCATCCCGTGTCTGGATGGGACTCTCCTTGGCGTGGAAGGTTAGCTAGCCAATACGGATATGTAGATCTCCTCCCTTGTAACCGACTCTGTGTAACCCTACTCCTCTGGTGTCTATATAAACCGGAGGGTTTTAGTCTGTAGGACAACAATAATCATACCATAGGCTAGCTTCTAGGGTTTAGCCTCTACGATCTCGTGGTAGATCAACTCTTGTAATACTCATATCATCAAGAACAATCAAGCAGGACGTAGGGTATTACCTCCATCAAGAGGGTCCAAACCTGGGTAAACATCGTGTCCCCTGCTTCCTGTTACCATCCGCCTTAGACGCATAGTTCGGGACCCCTACCCGAGATCCGCCGGTTTTGACACCGACATAAGCCCATATATTTTGTGAGATCAAGTCAATTGAAAGGCATCATTTACAATATTTATTTGAATGATGATAGGTTCACATGCTACAAGTAGTGCAATAACGTCCATGCTCGATACCGCAAGAACATATAAAACATTCTACCTATGAAGATCATTCTCTTCTTCCTAGTCCTCGCCCTCCTCCGGATCTCGGGACCCGACATCCCATGCCTCGGCATGATATATATAGTCCTCGCCCTTCTTCCTAGTTCTTCTCCTCTTCCTTCTCCTAGTTGCACGAAGGCATGGTCCAAAATGCAATGAATCATCGCAAACAGTGATGGCCGGCTGATAACCATGGTTCTATGTACAAACAAACTGTAGGTGAGTTTTGCTCTGTATGTGCCAAGAGTATTTGTAGTCCCCGGTAGATTTCACCGATGGACATTCCAAGATTTTGCCAACTTCGATTGTAGCCACGCTATTTGTTTTTGTTGAACTTGCTCTAATAAAGTGGCCGTGTGCATCTTTCCGATGCAGAGGGCGGGGGATGACCTCCTTTTCAAGAAAAAAGAAATGTACATACTTTACTTGCACAAATGACTTTACATGTATGTTCTGCTGTGTCACTTTACACTTTAATCACACAACTATATATCTTTACGTCAGCACATATTTACCCATTGTTCGTATGTGTGGTCACTTCCAGAATAACTTGTGAGAGACGAAGAAGCCGAGCGAGAAAGCAGCGATAGCGATGGCGACCACCTCCTTGTTGCTCCTTGCCTTCTCCACCATGCTGTCCGCCCACTTCATGTCTGACAGCTGCTCCAGCCCCCCTGCCACGCGCTCTTTCTAGCAGCTTCATGCCGTGGCCTTCTTCTCCAGCACCGCTTTGGCTTCCATGGCAGCGGCAGTAGCCTTGGCTTTCTCTTCCTCGCTGCGCTGTCTCACTGCCCCAGCCAGGTTCTCGTGGTCAACCACCGCTTTGGCTTTCTCGCCGTTGGCAACCTCCGGCTTCGGCGCCGGCATCTCGGGTATGGCCGGAGCAGTGGCATGGGGAGCATTAGGCTTCACTTCTTGTTCTTTGTTCACCGTTGGTGCTAGCTTTTGCCGTTCTACCTTGTTCCCGCTGACTTCCTCCAGTTGCTTCTGCTGCTGAGCATTCTTCGTGGCTTCGTCCATGGCCTTGTTGGACGCATTCTCCTCCTTGGTGATCTCTTCCTTCGGCTTAGTGGTGCTGTCGTCGCCGTTGGCCACCTCCTTCTCTTTACCGTCGACATCTTTGGTTAGCGGCGGCCTGACGGTGGTGATGGCGGCACCATCGTCCTTAACCACACCAGGTTTACCCCTTTTAATCTCCTCGATGCTCGTCGGCGTGGGGACACCAGAGTACGCGCGCTTCGGCACGGTGAGCGTGAACACGCCCGCCTCGAAGTGGCTGGCGTTGTCGTTGAGGCCGGCGGTGGAGGGGAACTGGAAGACCTTGTGCAAGGATCCAGGGGTGGCGCCCGGCCTCGCCCTACTCACGGTGAGCCTGCCGACGCCGTCCACCTGCACCCTGAAGTCAGGCTGGACGTGGCGACTGGCGAGCGAGCTTTTGGCCCGACTCGTGGCCCGCTAAGGACCGGACCGTTCGGTCCTGGCCCGCTAACAAAACTGGCCGGTCTGGTCTGCAGAAACAGGCCCGAAAACAAGTCGGTCCGGTCCTGTTTTTGACCGAGCTGGCTCGGTCGGACCGTGGCATTTGGCACAAGCGCACAGCCCAGCAGTCCAGTGCAGGACAACCAGTCTATACGATGCTAGGGCAAAGGCTCTCGCACCCCCAGTTCCCCGATCCCCTTTCCTCTTGGCTGCAGAGAGAGCGCCGCCTCCGCCGGCCGCTGTTGCCATCGTCAACCACCACCTCCTGGGCTGCACCTGCACGCAGTGAAAGGAAGAGTGGAGGAGCGAAGGAGGGAGCGTCGTGTCTGCACGGCTGCACCTGCTCGCCGTCGTTGTCCGTTGCTATCTCCACCTGCCTGTCTTCGACCACCTCCTCGCCGGTTAGCCGCAGTCGAGCACGAAGCTGGAGGACACGGGGGACGGAGTTGAGCTGCTGCACATGCACCTGCAGTCCTGCATGTGGAGTCGTCAGCTGTTCGTGTCCTCGTGGCATTAGTAAAGGCTGAAAGAAAGCGTGTAGCAGCCCTTGAGAATGTAGATGAGTTCTTGAAGAAGCGAAAAGAGCAATCAGATGCTCTCTTCACCCAAGCCAAAGAAGAGATGGAAGAAGCCAGAAATAAGCTAGCAGAGGTAGAGCAGGCTAGGCATCTCCTGCTATCTAAAACTGTTGTCAATACAAAATTTTCTTCATAATAGCTAGGTTCAAATGTTTATCCAGTCAGCATGCCTGTTGTGATGTCCGTGCATCTACTGATGTGGCACAAAATGTATTTTTTCAGGTCATGTAATCACAACAATTACTTTCCAAACAATAACAGACGAAGCATTGGACATGGTATAGATCACGCGCAAGCCCGACATTCCAAGTTCAACTTCCACATCAAACTCATGTTCACAGATATCTGCACATTCATACATAATGTCCACAACCATGATTCACTTCAAAGCCAAAAAAATGTAAGGAGAGTTATAAATAAAGAAAATCCTCTACTAGTTCCTGCTACCTGTGCGAGCACAACAAGTCAAGAGCATGCGTAAATTACTTATATTTTAGTCATTTTTTGTGTTCTAAAATGCCTGCAGGCGGGGCAGTCTTAAGCTGGTTGCACGCGCGAGGAGGCGTGCTCAGCCGGGCCTGCAGCGAGTGCGGCCGTCTTGGCTGGCACGCCGGTTCAATGCCTGCACTATGAGAGGTCGCGTCCGTGTCAGAGAAATTACGCGGTGAGGAGGCGTGCTCAGGTGACTATTCCTACAAAGGTGCTCCACCACGTACCTGGTACCCGCGAATGCAGCAATCGTGCACCTATGGTTTTAGGGTTTATTTGTTAATGTTGCCTTTATGTAACACTCATGTGTGCGAGACAGCGAGAGGCCGACTGCATGCGTGCACCTCTTCTCTTTGTATATGTACTCCACCGTTTGTCTGGTGTCCAAAAAATTATAATAACTACTGGCAGTGTGCCAATGTGTTGCCACACGATCAAGTAGATTAATACATATTCAGCGATTTGATAGAAAAAAAGTCTAGTTTTGAAATATGTATATCACTAAAAATATGTTATGTTTCACTCAAAATATATTCCTTTGGCGGTTTTGATGAGATAAGGGAGGAATGTTGTTGGTTTCAAGATTCGAGAAGTGGTATATGTCTAATTTCTACTCTTACTAGCAAGATGCCCGTGCGTTGCATAGAACATCAATATCTTGTGGGAGAAAAGGATGAACGAGGGAAGGCCTTATCTGCAAATGTGGTGAAGAGTGCGGGTAAGTTGCCATATTTTCCTTCCTATCCGTCAGATATAAATCGGACGACCTACATTGCAGGATGGCAGGCCAACCATCATCATCAACTCTATTTTTTATCCCTACTCTTATAAAAAGCATTGTCGGTGATGATCGTGTGCCTGCCATCCTGCAATATAGGCTGTCCGATCTATATCTGACGGATAGGAAGGAAACTATGGCAATTTTGCAAAAAAGATACCCACACCCCTCTCCACATTTGCAAATAAGGCCTTCCCTCGTTCATCCTTTCCCCCCACAAGATAATCTACTCATACAAATGCATCTTAATGTTCCGTGCAACGCATGGGCATCTTGCTAGTTGTTGCAAAAAGCCCATGTGTGGGTGAGAGAGAGGGAGAGTGGAGGAGGACGGAGTGCATGTGTGACAAATATACAAGGAGTGTGTGTGCGATAGGTATCAGCTTAAAATGAGGCGATAGTGTGTGTGTGTGCACGATCGAGAGGGCGTGTCTCAAGAAGGGAAGAAAAATCTACATAGATACAAGGAGCGGGAGAGAGACATGTATGCGATGGCGGAAGCGCGAGTGTGCGGGTGTATAAACCTATCTAGAGGCTAGCTAGTCGATAAATGTTTGTGAGAGAAATACGAGTCGGGGTGCGAAAGCGAGATTTTTGTGTGTGTGAGAGAGAGACGGTAGTCGGGAAGGGGAGTGGAAGCAGGAGTTGTGTGTGTGTGTCGGTGAGAGAGAGAGAGAGAGAGGAGACGGTAGTCGGGGTTGTCTGATCGATAAACAAATGAATAATGTCAGTCTGGGATGGAGACGAAAAGGAGACCGCAACAAATGTTGTGTCTACAGGAGAGAGATATAGAGAGTAATTTTAGTGGTATGAGTCATATGTAGAGACATATAGGGTGTGTGAGAGAATCCCATAGAGAGAAAGACAAAGTGAAAGACGAGTGGAGACTGTGTGTGTGGCGGTGAAAAAGAAAGCTTAGGTACCGAGTGATACCAGAGAACAGTAGAGACATGAGAGATAATGAAAACCATGTAATGTATAATGATAGGGAGAGTGTGACACTTCTCAAGGGAGACGTCGAGAGACCATGTTTGCGAGGATAGGAGAAACATGGAGTGAGCGTGCGGGTGAGCTGGAGAAAAAAGAGTGATAGCTACGTGAAGGAGCATGCATGCGAGAGAGAGATGGGCGTGAATGGAGTGAACAAAAAAGGGATTCACATATTTGAATTTGAGATGATGATACATGTAATCCATACTCGAACCAAAATTGATCTATCAAACATGCATACTCATTTGAATTCATGCACATCTATGTTATTTAATGTGTAGATATTACTGATCCATACATTTTAGTAGAACATAATTTGGTTAGATTTTTTAGAATTCAACCTTAAGATTTCGAGATCGTTGTATTTGTAAATCATATTATACATATAAAGGAGAAGAATTCTTTGTTGTGCTTTTGAAAGTATATATAAAAAATGATGTATATAGAATGTAATTCCAATTGAAAATGGATCCCGCCCGAAAAAATAGAATACAAACGGGATTCGAATTGAGTTGGCACGGCAAATGTGCACTCTGCAAAATTTGAACAAAACGGGGAAAGTCGTAGTAACCGCCCGAAACCAAAATCTGCGAGATGGAAATCACTACTGCCTATCCCCGCCACGCAAAGCCTATCTGCTGGATTTCAATAGGTTTCGATAGGGGTAGGTTTGTAATTTCACCCAAACATGATGTAACCGCCTCTCATCCGGATTCATACATGGTGGGCGCCAAAACACAGTGTGTCCTTGGCCGAAATTGACTCCCTCCCCGATTCATATTCATACACGGTGGGCGCCAAAAACAAACTCTCATCGGCAAATATTCGGTGTATGCGAGATTACCGTCCTATCCCCAACCGACTAATGTTGCTGTGATGTAGTAGTAGAAATTTGAAATGGGGCCTAAGTTTGTAAATTTCCTCGCATTTGAGACAAGTGCACCCTGAATACATGGTTCCCCCTTCCTCTCTACCTCCCTTTTCCCCATTCGTACTCCATGGGCGCCAAAACACCCTCTCCACCCCACCCTCCTCCGTCCGCCGCCGTCCGCCACCCCATCCACCGCCGTCCTCCTCCACCATGCCGGAGCTGATACCCTGACGCCGCCGTCCATTACAAGAGATCGACCTCTCTCATCCACGGCTTCGGACCGGGATCCTTGCATCCCGTCCTCTCGCTTCATCCCCGCTGTCGTCCACCTTGCCGGCGCCGCTCCTACGACCGTCTCGTCCACCGCGCCCCACCGCCACCGTCTACCCTCCTAGATCTGCTTCCGCATCGCCGACAGCCATCTCTACCGCAGCACCGTCAAATTCTCAGCAGATGCGTACACGGCGCCGCACCAGAGGCAGTACTCTTTCGTATCTGCTCAACTTATTTATCGTAGCAAAAAAATAGATCGCCACTGCTTTACTCTGATTTCTTGTCTTGGTTGCGAAGTTGCCTTTGTCCGGTTTGCACCTTCAGATCCGGCATGGCATGCTCAACACTATACTCCCAATGCTTATGGTTTTCCCCTTTTATATTCCACACTAGTTAAATCACAGTAGACTAAATTTCAAAATTGGGTCAGTCGATTTTTCAGAGCTCGTCGGAATTCACCGATGCGATCGAAGGGGCTCGGGTGGTTGTGGGGCCTGGCCGAACGAAGAAAACTCGACGCGGGTGGGGGTTGGGGCGGGGGTGGGGGTGGGGGTGGTGGAGGAACACAGGTGGTGGGGGCCGGTGGTCCGGACGGCGGCCCGTGCAGTGTTCTGTATGGGAAGAATCAGAGACGAGGAAGAAGAAGGGTTAGGAGACATAGGATCTTCATCCAACCACTTGAAATGGTCGAGAGACAGCTGGGAGTTGCATTCTTAATGCGCTCTGGTTCATCATGTGTGGGCACTGCGCAACCAACATTTTATTATCCAAAATCGGCTTGCTCTTCTTTACCATGTTCCTCTTCCATTCTTCTTTAATATGTACTATCTCCGTTCCTAAATACAAGTCTTTGAATAGATTCCACCATGGACTACATATGGAGAAAAATGAGTGAATCTACACTCTAAAATGTATCAGGATACATCTGTATGTGATCCATAGTGGAAATCTCTACCAAGACTTATATTTTGGATCGGTGGGAGTATGATAGTAGTACAATATGTTCCTTGTACTGAAGATGAGTAGGGACATTTGCAGTGTAGAGGTCTATACGGTCGGTTGTGATGGACACTTTGAGGCTCTTTGATTCGTAGGATCTTGTAAACATAGGAATAGGATTTGTAGTGGCCTGCCCACTTGAATCCTACAAGAATAGCAAGGAAATGCGGGGAGCTGTGTCGCCTTTGAGAGTTACACTGATAATAAGAGTACCGCACCTTCACTTGAAGAGAGCTGGTATCCGAAGCCTTTCTAGCCGTACCGGCAATACTAGCACATATATTCCAGCAAGTTCCACTTTGCTGATTTTACTCTGATGCTTAAGGTTTTCCGGTTATATCTTCACTATGATCTGTGTAGCTGCTTTGTGTCGCACTAGCAGTAGTCCACTCTTGAAGCTAAACACTGCAATGACTTACAAAATTGGCACCAAGGCATTGAGTGCCATTCTGGATGCAATGAAACTCATACGCTCCCCACCTGTTGATTCTTGTTCAGAATATGATCCTAATGACTATTCTAACATAGAGGAGTCAAAGGCAGATGGCCTGTCATGTTCACCCATCAAGGTGCCTGTTCTAATTTGGCAATGTTGTATTGATTGCTGGTATCTTGCATATGTTGTCTTGCATTTCATCTACTTTGTTGCACCGCCACCTGCTTAGTTTACTCATCATGTATGTCGAGATGCCATGCCCATCCATTATCAATACATATTCCATCTGTCATCATACCATGTTTTTCCACTCTAATGTTGTTCTTGTGCATCAGACATTAAAAAGGAAGAGGGTGATTGCCGAACTTGAAGGAGCACCAGCAAAGTCCTTGAAAAACATGGTGGTGCCGGAGAAATGAGACAACACACCACTTATATTGGTTGTACAACCAGTGACACAAAACGTAGGACCGACACCAGCAGACTTTATCCATATTTCACTGGCCACACCACTAGCCCCACCACACAGGACCTGCACTCCAGCAAAAGGTATACCGATTTCATTTGCCATAGCACCAGCTGTACCACAGAAAAATCCCACTCCGGCAAAAAGTACAGCAAGTCCACTGGCCGAAGACCTATCCCAATTACAGAGACGGTCAATTCCTGCTGATTGGAACCCCGTTCCATTTATTCCTAGTTTAAAAGACAATGCTTTCAATGTTGTCAGGGACTACGTGCATATATTCCCATCATGGGAAGATTATTGTGAAGACAAACACCATTTTCAGATCTTCCTGTCCAACTTACGTGTAAGTGCTATTATTCATGGTTATTATTTTCCTATTTTCTGCTGATTGAACACATCAATGATTTACATTACATTGTTGTAACTAGGCGAGGGTCAATCTGGATAGTCATGACGAGCAAAGCTTGCTTGTGCTTTTCAAGGAAGCATTGCAGCAGTATCGGTGTTACCTGAGGAAATCACACTTTGATGGCAAGTCTATAAACGGATTTCCGGTGAAGTCTCATGTGCTAAATTTAGAAGACAATGAATGGAAAAACCTTGTTATGCACTGGTCTCGTTCCTAGGATGAGGTACTGTCTATGAAATCACATGACAATTTGAACTTCTACTTTTCCGCATGTGCCTTACGGATCTTTTTTGCAGGAAATCTGCTCGAAGAAGAATTCTGGTTTGACAAGAACGACGATACATCGCAAATATGATGCCCGCTGCTTTTCTCTTGTTAGTACCTGTTGTCCTGTATCACTGTACTTGCATACATACCTGGTTCATTATGTGACAACAATATGCATGATAGCTTGCTTATCAATTGTTCGCTCCAAATTATCTGATCTGTATGAATGGTTACATTAGTGTAGAATATATCCAATGCCAATGTTTTTTAGCTCTGCATTGTTAGTGTAAGTACATGATGTCCTTTATCAGTGTACTTATAATGATAGGTAGTTGTTCATGTACCATCACTCTGTATCTTATTTTCCTTTGCCCTTCATTTTCTACACATCAGATCTATATTTACTCCTACCATAAGGATGGTACTGAAGAAGTTTAGCTGTGCATTGCTCTTGGCTGTACCTTTTGCCTGTATCGCTACACTTACATTTATAGCTACTTGGTTATGTAGCATCACTCTTCATCTTATCTTAAATATTCTCCATTTTTTCGTATATTATCACATCTATATTTACTCTTAA
>NC_057812.1:681090592-681118204 GCF_018294505.1 Triticum aestivum | reverse complement strand
CCATCAGCATGGACAAGGCCTTTATAGAGCCTGTCTTCACCAATAATGTAAGTTTGTCCATCTCAAGCCTTCAAACTTTGTTGTATATATTTGGTTAGGCATGACTACAACAGCTGTTTATTTTTGGTGTTTGCATCAAATTGCTTGTTTAAAGTTTATTATGTAGTTCATAAACAAAAGTTTGTCCTTTCTCAATTTAAGTTTTCAGTTGTACAACCAAGTTCCTTCTTCATACCATGTAAATTAAACTATACAGAGCAAGTGATCTTCTTTTGCACTGCATGTATGCTTCTGTTCTTCATCCGTAATCCAGTGGTGTGGTGAACCTACCCACTACAGCACAATGTCATATTCTGCAATGTCTTAACTATGAACAATGTCATATCATTCTACTATTATTTAAACCGTCTCTTTATTTGCCAATCTGAAATGGTATAAATTGACAGCACACTAAGCATTGATACTTATGAGTTCTTGATATGTAATCCAGTGGTGACGTGAAGCTGTCTACTCCTTCACAATGTCATTTCCTGCCATGTCTTCACCTAAACAATACCATATTGTGTTAATGCAATTTTAAACTGTGTCACTTTATTCGTTAGTAAGAAATGTGATGAATTGTCAGCACTGATACTTTTATGTGCAAAACCTGTCATCTGCCTGCTTGTTTATCTTTCAGAGTGAGGAAGATATAAGTGTTGAACACGCGCAGTCTCATCATCTTGCTCAGCTGCTTGCGCTGCAGCTCCCTAGGAGGGCTAACCTTTCTTGAACTCTATTGAAGTGCTGTCGGTTTTGTATATTATTTTTTCGGCGTGTTTATTTGCACTGGTGGCGATCTTTGATGCCCAGTGTATGTAATCTGCTGTCTGCTTGTGCTTTATTATCATAGTGGCGAACTTTGATGCCCAGTGGATGTAATATGCCGTAATTTCTTTATTGTATAGTCTAGGGTTTTTCTTATTCACGATGCTGTAGTTATTTTACTGTATATATATCCTATCTTCGCAGTAAACCGGCCAAATCGTAAAATTACGGTACATAATCGGGCCGTCATGCAATCACGATGTAGGTTGGGCCTGAAACGTGTCGAACAGCTCATGGGCCGGCAGCAGCCCGAAATGAACCCCGGCCCATGATTGTGCGAATCAAATCACGGGCTTTTAACAGGCCAAAATTGTCTCGGTCCTTGTTTGGCCCAATCAGATATCGGTTGCGAGCAGGCCAGATGCAAACCGGGCCGTAGTTAGGCCCAACTATATGATGGGCTTTTAACAGGCCGGAATTAATATAGGGCCGAAATGTTAAACGGGCCCTTAACAGGCCAAAACTAATATCAGGCCGAATTACTAAGTGGGCCTTTAGCAAGTGGGCCCAAAAGCATAGTGTCCAGTTGACGGGCCGAGTCTGATATGGGCCATAATTGAGCCCAAAGCCTCTTAAAGGGCCAGACCTGATCTGGGCTGTAATTTGGCCCAGAACGTGGTAGGCTTTTAACGGGCCGGATCTCATATGGGCCACTATTAGGCCTGGAGCATGGCAGGCCATTAATGGACCGGATTAAATATGGGGCGGCATTTGGCCTAAAACATGGCAACTAGTTAATGGGCCGGCCTACTAGGGTCCTCAAAATCTTGTGGGCCTACAGCTGGGCCGGCCCATTAATGTCGGCGAAATCTCGTGGGCCTTTAGCTGGGCCGGCCCATTATGATCCGCAAGAATCTTGTGGGCCTTTACCTGGGCCGGCCCATTATGGCACACAAAAATATTGTGGGCCTTTACCTGGGCCGACCCATTATGGCCCGCAAAATCTTGTGGGCCTTTAGCTGGGCCAGCCCATTATGGTCCGCAAAATCTCGTGGGCCTTTAGCTGGGCCGGCCCATTAGGGTCCGCAAAATCTTTTAGGCCTTCTGTTGGGCCGGCCCATTTAAACTTGATGGGCTGGTCCACGTGTCAACATATCATAGGCGCGTCTCGCCCATTGGATGAGTGACACCTATGCCAACGCGGACCTGACACGTGTATCCTCCAGCCAATGATGATTTCACACATGGAAAATCCCCATTGGTCGGGGCTGTTAACGGGTTATCGGATCCAAAATCCGACCCGATAGCTTAACGGCGTTCCGTTACGGTGGATGCCACATGTCGGTCAGCCTTGACGAAAGCACTTCTGTGACGCATGATTTATCGTCATGGAAGTGGACACTTCCGTGATGATAATTTTGGTAATGTCATGGAACACTTCTACGACATCACAAGTATGACTATCTTGATTCTGTCATAAATTTGTCATGGATGTACATGCATGACAAAAAACGCGACCTACTGTGACAAACGTGTATCATCACAGAAGTGTATTTTTTTGTAGTGGACAGTGACAACGCGAGGAATTACAGTTAGAGGGGTTAAAGGTAGGAGAAGGCTCAAACCACCATCCATCCTGATCATGTGGTGTCCCCCATCCAATAATCATAACTGTTGGTGAAACGGTATGTTGTCGACAACAGATATATAGCTACAACAACAGTCAACTACAGAGTTGTGACATTGCTCCATGGGGAAGACAACACTTGTCCTCAAGTGTATTTCTCGGGAAACCAAGCTTTGATGGTTATTGCAAATAAATCCAGGAAGATCTTCATGAGATCTGCATCTTCCCATGTTGCTTCTTCAGCAAAGAGATTTTCCCATTCCACAAGCCATTGGGTGACTAAGACACCATTTCTTGGTAAGGATCTAGTTTCCAGAACTGTAGTAGATTTAGTTTTGATCTTGCCCTCTGATGTTACTAGGGGAAGGTCAGAGAAAGGAATCACATGATTATCGATGTGTTTTTTTAGCCGGCTCACAATGAACACAAGATGGATGGCTATAGTGGAAGGTATTTGGATCTTGTAGGCCATTCTGCCAATCCTTTCCAATATTCTGTAAGGACCATAATATTTGGTAGTGAGTTTGTGATGAAGACACCACAACCGTCGACAAGTCTCCTAATGGAAATATGCCCTAGAGGCAATAATAATGTTTTTATTATTATATTTCTTTATTTGAGATAAAGGTTTATTATTCATGCTAGAATTATATTGATCGGAAACTTAAATACATGTGTGGATACATAAACAAAATAATGTGTCCCTAGTGAGCCTCTACTAGACTAGCTCGTTGATCAAAGATGCTTAAGGTTTCCTAACCATAGACATGTGTTGTCACTTGATAACGGGATCACATCATTAGGAGAATGATGTGATAGACAAGACCCACCTGTTAGCTTTGCATATGATTGTTCAGTTTATTGCTATTTCTTTCTTAATGTCAAATACATATTCCTTCGACTATGAGATCATGCAACTCCCGAATACCGAAGGAAAACCTTGTGTGCTATTAAATGTCGCAACATAATTGGGTGATAATAAAGATGCTCTATAGGTATCTCCGAAGGTGTATGTTGAGTTGGCATGAATCGATATTAGGATTTGTCACTCCGAGTATCGGAGAGGTATCTTTGGGCCCTCTCGATAATACAACATCACAAGAAGCTTGCAAGCAAATTGACTAAAGGAGTTAGTTACGAGATGATGTATTACGGAACGAGTAAACAGAATTGCCAGTAACGAGATTGAACTAGGTATGAAGATACCGACGATCAAATCTCGGGAAAGTAACATACCGACAGACAAAGGGAACTACGTATGTTGTCATAAAGGTTCGACCGATAAACATCTTTGTAGACTATGTAGGAACCAATATGGGCATCCAGGTCCCGCTATTGGTTATTGACCAGAGAAGCGTCTCACTCATGTCTACATCATTATCGAACACATAGGGTCCGCACGCTTAACGTTTGTTGATGATATAGTATTATATAAGTTATGTATGTTGGTGACCGAATGTTGATCGGAGTCCTGGATGAGATCACGGACATGACTAGGAGCTCCGGAATAGTCTGAAGGTAAAGATTGATATATGGAATAATAGTGTTTGGTCTTCGGAAGGGTTCCGGAATTCATCGGAAGGGGTTTCAGATGTTTCCCGAAATGTTCCGGTGCGAGAAAACTTTATTTGGGCCAAGGGGTAAAGCCCACGGGGCTTTTGTTAAGTGCAAAAGGCAGTTTTGCGGAGGCCAGCGGCCTCCCTGGCGTCTGGGTCCAGACACCGGGCACCCTGGCGTCTGGTACTGGAGTTCGAGAATGACTCTTGCCTTTCGGGAAACACCGACTTTGAGGAGGCTTTTACTCCATGTTTCGATCCTAGGGCACAACATATAAATAGAGGGGCAGGGCCAGCACCCAAGACACATCAAGATTCACCAAGCCTTGTGTCGGCAACCCCGTCCCCTCTAGTTTATCCTCTGTTTAGTTTCTGTAGTGCTTGGCGAAGCCCTGTGAAGATTGTTCTTCATCACCAACCATCACCATGTTGTCGTGCTGCCGGAACTCATCTATTAGTTCACCCTCTTGCAGGATCGAGAAGGCGAGGACGTCATCGAGCTGAATGTGCGCTGAATGTGGAGGTGCCGTACGTTTAGTATTTAATCGGGACGGATCGTGAAGGTATACGACTACATCAACCGCGTTGATAAATGCTTCCGCATAGCGATTTTCAAGGGTATGAAGATGCTCTCCCCTTATCGTAGATATGCATCTCCATGGATAGATCTTGCGTGTGCGTAGAATTTTTTTGTTTTTCATGCAACGTTCATACAACTTATATGAAAACAATCCTTTTCTAGAGAAAATCATGTATGTTAGACTATATAATATAGAATTGAACACAACACTTTTTTCCCTTCACCCCACCAAGAAAAATATAACATACCACTACTAAAGATGTTAGAATGGCATCATTTATTTAGATTATATTCAATATATATTGATGGTAAAACTCTATGTAAGATGAGGGAGTCCTGGATTAGGGGGTCTCCGGACAGTCGGACTATATCCTTTGGCCGGACTGTTGGACTATGAAGATACAAGATTGAAGACTTCGTCCCGTGTCCGGATGGGACTCTCCTTGGGGTGGAAGGCAAGCTAGGCAATATCGATATGTAGATCTCCTCCCTTGTAACCGACTCTGTGTAACCCTAGCCCCTCCAGTGTCTATATAAACCGGAGGGTTTTAGTCTGTAGGACAACAACAATCATACCATAGGCCAGCTTCTAGGGTTTAGCCTCTACGATCTCGTGGTATATCAACTCTTGTAATACTCATATCATCAAGAACAATGAAGCAGGACGCAGGGTATTACCTCCATCAAGAGGGCCCGAACCTGGGTAAACATTGTGTGCCCTGCCTCCTGTTACCATCCGCCTTAGACGCACAATTCGGGACCCCCTACCCGAGATCCGCCGGTTCTCACACCGACATTGGTGCTTTCATTGAGAGTTCCATGGTGCCGTCACCGTAAGGCTCGATGGCTCCTTCCATCATCGGTAATGATGCGGTCCAGGGTGAGGTTTTCCTCCCCGGACAGATCTTCATATTCGGCGGCTTCGCACTGGGGGCCAACTTGCTTGGCCATCTGGAGCAGATCGAGAGCTACGCCCCTGGCCATCAGGTCAGGTTCGGAAACTTAAACTACACTGCCGACATCCGCGAAGTCTTGATCTTCAACGGATTTGAGCCTATGCCGGATACGCTGCACAGTCACGATGAGCATGACGTAACTCTGTTGTCGGACAGTATTCAGGAGATCGCATCGGCAACTACTCTGGCCGTTAATTCGGAGCAAATTGCGCCATCCAAGAGCGGAGGGATAGACCCCGCCATGGAGACCGCACTCTCAGTGGCGATAGAGCCAGATACTGACTTCACCCCTTATCAGAGTCGTGTCGCCAAACCACTGGATTCGTCTCCGGCCACGGACTCCGAGCCGCCTGCATCCGTGCCCATCCAATCCGACTGGGCGTCGATCATGGAGTTCACCTCCGCGGATATTTTTCAGCAATCGCCTTTCGGCGATGTGCTAAATTCATTAAGGTCTCTCTCCTTGTCGGGGGAGCCTTGGCCGAACTATGTCCGGCTAGAATGGGATGCAGACGACGAAGAAATTGGCTGCCCACGCACCACCCACTTAGTAGCCACTTTCGACGATTTAACCGACATGCTCGACTTTGACTCCGAAGACATCGACAGTATGGACGACTATATGGATCACGAATTCCCGGAGGGTTTTAAACCCATAAATATCGAATCATATGATGGTACAACAGATCCCACTGTATGGATTGAGGATTTCCTCCTTCACATCCACATGGCTCAAGGTGATGATTTACATGCCATCAAGTACCTCCCACTAAAACTCAAAGGACCAGCTCGGCATTGGCTCAATAGCTTGCCAGCAGACTTCGTCGACAGTTGGGAGGATTTGGGCCATATAAATCAGCAGTCAGGGGAATCGGCCAGACAATTTTGGACATGGTTCCTGACTAAGAAAAACCAATTGTCGATTGTCCGGACGCAGAGGCCCTAGCGGCATTCAAGCACAACATCTGTGACGAGTGGCTTGCCCGCCACCTCGGCCAGGAGAAGCCGAAGTCTATGGCAGCCCTCACGACACTCATGACCCGCTTTTGCGCGGGCGAGGATAGCTGGCTGGCTCGCAGCAACAACACATCAAGGAATCCAGGCACTTCGGATACCAAAGATGCCAACGGCAGACCACGTCGTAACAGACCAAATCGCCACAATAACGGCGATAACACTGAGGATACGACAGTCAATGCCGGATTCAGAGGCTCTAGATCCGGTCAGCGGAAAAAGCCATTTAAAAGTAGTACTCTGGCTCCGTCCAGTTTGGATCGCATACTGGATCGCTCGTGTCAAATCCACGGCACCCCCGACAAGCCATCCAATCACACCAACAGAGAATGCTGGGTGTTCAAGCAGGCCGGCAAGTTAAATGCCAAAAACAAGGACAAGGGGATGCATAGTGATGACGAGGAGGAGCCCTGGCCGCCGAACACGGGAGGACAGAATGGGTTCCCCCCACAAGTGAAGACGGTAAACATGATATACGCAACCCACATTCCCAAGAGGGAGCGGAAGCGTGCACTAAGGGACCTCTATGCGATGGAGCCAGTCGCCCCAAAGTTCAACCCATGGTCTGCTTGTCCGATCACCTTTGATCGCAGGGACCACCACACTAGTCTCCGTAATGGCGGATCCGCCGCACTGGTCTTAGACCCCATCATAGACGTATTTCACCTCACTCGAGTCTTTATGGACGGTGGCAGCAGCCTGAACTTTCTCTATCAGGATACAGTGCGAAAAATGGGTATCGATCCCTCGAGGATCAAACCCACCAAAACCACCTTTAAGGGCGTCATCCCAGGTGTAGAGGCCCACTGCACGGGCTCAATCACATTGGAAGTGGTCTTCGGATCACCGGACAACTTCCAAAGCGAGGAGTTAATCTTCGATATCGTCCCGTTTCGCAGTGGCTATCACGCATTGCTCGAACGAACAACATTTGCAAAATTCAATGCAGTACCGCATTACGCATACCTCAAGCTCAAGATGCCAGGACCTAGGGGGGTCATAACAGTAACTGGAAACACGGAACGCTCGCTCTGCACGGAAGAGCACACTGCGACCCTCGTAGCAGAAGCACAAAGCAGCCTTTTAAGGCAAACCACTAATTCGGTGATACATTCCCCAGACACCTTCAAGCGAGTCCGGAGTAAACTGCAACAGGATCGCCTGGCACGTTCAGAGCTCGCCTAGCAATTCGGCCCCCGTCCCAGTCCCAGTCAAGCGACGAAATCCGTGCTACGCGTACATAATTACACACTAAAAATACCATGGACATAGGTGGGAGCACGATCAGGGCACGCCCCGCAATGCGGCTTAACCGCCCTAGGGGTTGTATACCTTTATCATTTCTTTTCTCTTTCAGGGCCTTACTATCTGGAAGCCCTTCCGGCAGTACGATTGCCAGAAACATTACGGAAAGGAACAACCAAGGCGGCAAGAAGCTAAGATGTACACGGGAACCCCCAGGTGGTCTCTAATAATAGTTGATATACCCGCTTTCTACTATCCATACGCAGCTTGCCTTTGGATAAGACATCTCAAATAGTCCTACTTTCTGCTTATTGCACTACTTGTACCAGTACGCTTCGACGCATTATCTAAATAACAATGCATAGCATTAGTCTATTATTGCATTATTTATCCTTTATTTTTTCTTATATATCCATTTACGACAATCCGCATCCGTACATTCGGGTACGGTCAGTATGCCAGGGGCTTTCGCTTACCCCATAATACGGCACAAGAAGTTCGAACACTTTTGACAGTGCGACACCCCAAACTTATAGCATTATATGCATCAGCTCTGAATCATGTCTTGGGTCAATAGTTGGGTTTGCCCAGCTCCCATGCTTTGGTACCTTACGTTCCGCTATATCGGCTAAGGTAGCGGTGGGAGAACTACTGCGATTGTGTCCCGGTTCTTCCGGACAAGCACCTCAGTAGAGAAAGCCGAAAACTGACTTTCATGATAAGGTGAGAGACTGGTCGCTGTTCGAGAGGTCTCAAGTCCTTAAAGACTTTTTCCGCTTCATGCGAGGAGTCGGCCTTGTCCGGCTTAGGCGTGTATAACGCCCCAAATTCGGTCTTCCGAATACTAGGGGCTTCGCCAAAATTTAAAATTGTAGACTTCTATGGCTAAGTGAGAGTGATAAAGCCTTATAGTCCGATTGCCTGGTTCGTTGCGATGAACATCTCCCTGGAAGGACCCAAAATTGGGGTAAAGAGTGCTCAGGTTTACCCCGAACACCCCAATACTAGTTACATGGGGGCAGAAGCCGACGACTGGCCAACTCTCAGATTTTATAAACGGCCGCACAAAAGGTAATATTTTAAATTTAAAAAGCGTCACATGGCGCAAATGAACTCTTTTCATATTACAGGATCACATGAGCATGTTCTTTCAAAAATTACATCCCTGGCACATTCATCCACCACAAGGCGGGAACCCTCCAGGACACTCTCCTAATACATTTCGGGGCAGCGATGCTCCTTGCCCTCCGGCGACCCCTCCTTCACTAGCTTCACAGTGTCCAGCTTCACCCAATGCACCTTCACCCGGGCAAAAGCCCTGCGCGCACCCTCGATGCAGACGGACCGCTTTATGACTTCAAGCCATGGGCAAGCCTCCACAAGCCGCCTCACCAGACCGAAGTAGCTGCCGGACAGGGGCTCGCCAGGCCACATCCGGACTATAAGGCCCCTCATGGCCTGTTCGGCCGCCTTATGAAGCTCGACCAATTGCTTCAGCTGGTCACTCAAGGGGCATTGGGTGTTCTGTCGCAGTATATTGAGACCAGAACAACTTTTCCGTCGAGCTCCCCTCCTGAGCTCGGTAAAACTCCAAGGCATCCAGTACACTGCGGGGAAGATCTGCGAACGCTCCTAGAGAGCTCTGAACTCGAGTAAGTAAAAGGAAAGTTTCCTCCACATGCTTTCTTTGCATAATGAATGCCTTACCCGCTGCTATCTTCTTCACCGCATCAATCTCCTGGAGGGCCCTGTGGGCTTCAGCCTTGGCGCTCCGGGCGCTTTCAAGCGCCTGCGCGAGCTCGGACTCTCGCGTCTTAGAGTCAAGCTCCAAGGACTCGTGTTTTTGGCGAGAGCCTCGAGCTCTTGCTGCACATCGCCCACTCGGGCTTCTTGCTTCTCCCGCTCAATGCGCTCCTTGGCCGCTTTGTCTTCGGCCGCGGACAGCGCCTTCTTCAGTGTCGCCACTTCGGTCGTGGCCCCTGGCAAATTCATGATGATCCTATTACTTTACACCCAAACTTCTTTTGTATATATAGACAAGGTATTTCTTACCTTTGCTCTCCTCGAGCTGCCTCTTGGTAAGGCCGAGCTCGTTCTTGGACCGCTCCAAGTCCTGCTTTAGTGCAAAGACCTCCGCAGTATGTGCGGCAACGGCCAGCAGTGAAGCCTGCACATACACATAGATATATTCTGATTAAACTCCTGAGTCATCATTTGATCCTCTATTCGGCCTTTATACTCGAACGCCGAATAGAGCATCAAGGGCTACTATCTATGCGGTAATATTTTCTTATATTTTGATTGCCTACCTCAAATCCTGTTAGGAGGCTGGCGCAAGCTTCGGTCAGTCCGTTTTTGGCGGACTGAACTTTCTCGATCACCGCACTCATGATAGTGCGGTGCTCTTCGTCGATGGAAGCGTCGCGAAGCGCTTCCAGCAAGTTGTCCGGTGCCTCTGGGTGGACAGAGGACACCGGCACGGGGGGCTCGCCCGCTGGAGTTCGGAACCACCGAAGATTCTGGTGCAGTGTTCGACTATGGGTCGAACCTGGAGCCCATGGGAGTCCTGCTCTCTTTACGCCCAGGGTCCGAAAGGTCGCCTTGAGGCGCCCCCAGGACTACCTCCCCTTGGCTCGGTGCCTTTTGAGACAACACCTCGGCGTTGTCCGTAGGGCGAGGGGTGGAGGCGGTCGGAAGAGAACTGTTGTTCATATCCGACGAGTCCAATGAACCGCTCGATGAAGATACGTCGAGATGAGCTCGGGACGGACTGCATAATCATGTTTGGCATGAGGAAAAGCAGTGAAATAAAACATACCATGAATTACTATGGTGTCCGAATACTTACGACTTCGCCGCTGTAGGCGGCCGTCGTGGAGCAGTCTGGAGGAAGGGTCCTTCCTTTCTTGGACCCTTCGGCCTCCCCAATTGGGTCGGCCTTCTTTTTCTTGTCTCCCCCGGCTGGGGGGGGGAGAACTTTCCTCCTCCTCCTCCTCGTTTTCATGGGAGGAGTGCGCGTCGGAGTCATCGGACGATGAGTCCGATACAACCTTGCGCCGGAGACCCTTTCGGGTGCCCGTGGCCTTCTTCTTGGCCTTCTTTGCCACCACCTTGTAAGGTGTTGGAGGCAACATCTCCGTTAGGAAGCATCTACAGGATCTTCAGGCAGGGGGGCTGGGCAATTGAGCTCCTCCGTTGTCTTTATCCAGTCCTGTTAATGACATGGAAGCTTAGATCCTGCACATGATTCAACTGCGGCAAATAAATACCCTGTGAGATATTGAAACTTACTGGATTGGCATGGCGCTTTGCGCTGAGTCCGCGGTCCTCGATGAGGGAAGGAGGTACCTCGGCGCCCTTGAACAGCACCCTCCAGACGTCCTTGTGCGTCTGTCGTAGAGCTCTTGGAGCGTCTGGTGCTTGGCCGGGTCGAACTCCCACAAATTGAATGCCCGTCGTTGACACGGGAGAATCCGGCGGAAGAGCATGACCTGGATCATGTTGACGAGCTTGATTTTCTTGCTCATCATGTTCCTGATGCTGGTCTGGAGTCCGGTCAGCTCTACCGAAGAACCTCAGGACATGCCCTTCTCTTTCTAGGAAGTGAGCCGCGTGGGTATTCCAGATCGAAATTTGGGGGCCGCCGCCCAGTTGGTGTCGCGCGGCTTGGTGATGTAGAACCACCCTGATTTCCACCCCTTTATGGTCTCCACATAGAAGACTTCGAGCCAGGTGACATTAGGCATCTTGCCCACCATGGCGCCTCCGCACTCTGCTTGTTGGCCGACCACCACCTTCGGTTTGACATTGAAGGTCTTCAGCCACAGGCCGAAATGGGGCTTGACGCCGAGGAAGGCCTCGCACACGACGATAAACGCCGAGATGTCAAGGATTAAATTGGGGTCAGATCATGAAAATCCATCTCGTAGTAGAACATGAGCCCGCGGACAAACGGGTGGAGGGGAAATCCCAGTCCGCGGACGAAGTGGGTAAGAAAAACTACCCTCTCATGGGGTTCGGGCGTAGGGATGATCTGCCCTGCATCTGGCAGCCGGTGCGCTATATCCGCGGACAAATATCCGGCTTCCCGTAACTTTGTAATGTTCTCCTCCATCCATCCACTTGCCTCCCGCTCCGGACATGCTTGGAGTGGTTTGAGAAGAAAGACGCGAACTTGGGCGCTGGAGCTCGAGTGTGCGGGTATGGGTAAGCAAGGAGGAAGAAGGCATGGGTGAAAAGAGTGAATCTTTGTCCCTTTATAAGGGCGGAGGAGGCAATGCGCCTCCCCACTTGCCTGGTAAAATCGCTTATTCCCCAAGCGCCGTAATTGATGGCGCGGTTGGGTTACCCACGTCCGTATTGATAAGAATCCCATAATAAGGGGTACACGATCTCTACTTTGACAAGACGTGTCAAGAAAACCGCCTCGCGATATGTGCGGTGATGGTTGAGAAAAACGGTTCAAATAATGACCGGGCCATGGCATGATGTCATGCTGTCAAAACGTGTCAGCAGATTAGATTTCTGGAAATATTATTCTCTCTACGGTGGTATGTGGAACTTGTTTTGCAGAGCCGGACACTATCCGTGTGTTCAAAATCTTCCATGGAGTATTCGTAGGAGGAACCCGCCTTGCAATGCCGAAGACGATACTGCATGCCGGACTCATCCTCATTGAAGCCTGGTTCAGGGGCTACTGAGGGAGTCCTGGATTAGGGGGTCTCCAGACAGCCGGACTATATCCTTTGGCCGGACTATTGGACTATGAAGATACAAGATTGAAGACTTCATCCCGTGTCTGGATGGGACTCTCCTTGGCGTGGAAGGTAAACTAGGCAATACGGATATGTAGATCTTCTCCCTTGTAACCGACTCTGTGTAACCCTAGCCCCTCCGGTCTCTATATAAACCGGAGGGTTTTAGTCTGTAGGACAACAACAATCATACCATAGGCTAGCTTCTAGGGTTTAGCCTCTACGATCTCGTGGTAGATCAACTCTTGTAATACTCATATCATCAAGAACAATCAAGCAGGACGTAGGGTATTACCTCCATCAAGAGGGCCCGAACCTGGGTAAACATCGTGTCCCCTGCCTCCTGTTACCATCCGCCTTAGACGCACAGTTCGGGACCCCTACCCGAGATCCGCCGGTTTTGACACCAACATAAGCCCATATCTTTTGTGAGATCAAGTCAATTGAAAGGCATCATTTACAATATTTACTTGAATGATGATAGGTTCGCATGCTACAAGTAGTGCAATAACGTCCATGCTCGATACCGCAAGAACATATAAAACATTCTACCTATGAAGATCATTCTCTTCTTCCTAGTCCTCGCCCTCCTCCGGATCTCGGGACCCGACATCCCATGCCTCGACATGATATATATAGTCCTCGCCCTTCTTCCTAGTTCTTCTCCTCTTCCTTCTCCTAGTTGCACGAAGGCATGGTCCAAAATGCAATGAATCATCGCAAACGGTGATGGCCGGCTGATAACCATGGTTCTATGTACAAACAAACTGTGGGTGAGTTTTGCTCTGTATGTGCCAGGAGTATTTGTAGTCCCCGGTAGATTTCACCAATGGACATTCCAAGATTTTGCCAACTTCGATTGTAGCCACGCTATTTGTTTTTGTTGAACTTGCTCTAATAAAGTGGCCGTGTGCATCTTTCCGATGCAGAGGGCGGAGGATGACCTCCTTTTCAAGAAAAAAGAAATGTACATACTTTACTTGCACAAATGACTTTACATGTATGTTCTGCTGTGTCACTGTACACTTTAATCACACAACTATATATCTTTACTTCAGCACATATTTACCCATTGTTCGTATGTGTGGTCACTTCCTGAATAATTTGTGAGAGACCAAGAAGCCGAGCGAGAAAGCAGCGATAGCGATGGCGACCACCTCCTTGTTGCTCCTTGCCTTCTCCACCATGCTGTCCGCCCACTTCATGTCTGACAGCTGCTCCAGCCCCCCTGCCACGCGCTCTTTCCAGCAGCTGCATGCCGTGGCCTTCTTCTCCAGCACCGCTTTGGCTTCCATGGCAGCGGCAGTAGCCTTGGCTCTCTCTTCCTCGCTGCGCTGTCTCACTGCCGCAGCCAGGTTCTCGTGGTCAACCACCGCTTTGGCTTTCTCGCCGTTGGCAACCTTCGGCTTCGGCGCCAGCATCTCGGGTATGGCCGGAGCAGCGGCATGGGGAGCATTAGGCTTCACTTCTTGTTCTTTGTTCACCGTTGGTGCTAGCTTTTGCCGTTCTACCTTGTTCCCGCTGACTTCCTCCGGTTGCTTCTGCTGTTGAGCATTCTTCGTGGCCTCGTCCATGGCCTTGTTGGACGCATTCTCCTCCTTGGCGATCTCTTCCTTAGGCTTAGTGGTGCTGTCGTCGCGGTTGGCCGCCTCCTTCTCTTTACCGTCGACATCTTTGGTTGGCGGCGGCCTGACGGTGGTGGTGGCGGCACCATCCTCCTTAACCACACCAGGTTTACCCCTCTTAATCTCCTCGATGCTCGTCAGCGCGGGGACACCAGAGTACGTGCGCTTGGGCACGGTGAGCGTGAGCACGCCCGCCTCGAAGCGGCCGGCGATGTCGTCGAGGCTGGCGGTGGAGGGGAGCTGGAAGACCTTGTGCAAGGATCCAGGGGTGGGGCCCGGCCTCGCCCCGCTCACGGTGAGCCTGCCGACGCCGTCCACCTGCACCCTGAAGTCAGGCTGGACGTGGCGACTGGCGAGCGAGCTTTCGGCCCGGCTCGCGGCCCGCTAAGGACCAGACCGTTCGGTCCTGGCCCGCTAACAAAACTGGCCGGTCCAGTCTGCAGAAACAGGCCCGAAAACAAGTCGGTCCGGTCCTGTTTTTGACCGAGCTGGCTCGGTCGGACCGCGGCATTTGGCACAAGCGCACAGCCCAGCAGTCCAGTGCAGGACAGCAAGTCGATATGATGCTAGGGCAAAGGCTCCCGCACCCCCAATTCCCCGATCCCCTTTCCTCTTGGCTGCAGAGAGAGCGCCGCCTCCGCCGGCCGCCGTTGCCATCGTCGACCACCACCTCCTGGGCTGCACCTGCACGCAGTGAAAGGAGGAGTGGAGGAGCCAAGGAGGGAGCGTCGTGTCTGCACGGCTGCACCTGCTCGCCGTCGTCGTCCGTTGCCGTCTCCACCTGCCCGTCTTCGACCACCTCCTCGCCGGTTAGCCGCAGTCGAGCACGAAGCTGGGGGACGCGGGGGACGGAGCTGAGCTGCTGCACGTGCGCCTGCAGTCCTGCATGTCGTCGCCGCCAGTTTGTAATTGTTCCTTATCTCTGAACTTTCTTCAGTTGGTATTTGTTCACTTCCTCTGAACTTTCTTCAGTTGGACAACTTCCTGTGTTGTTTTTCTTGCAAACTTGCTTAATTTTCGTTCATTTGAACCTCTTTTGCAACCTAATAATCTATATGTTCCAATTTGCTGTCAAAAGAGTTCTAAAAAGGCTCCCGGCACACTCCCACGCAGAAACTGTACTCGGTCCAGTCGGTCCCCTCGGTCTGCACCGAGCTGAGGTGCAGCCGGTCCGGTCCTGGAAAACAGGACCGCATGTAAGCTCGGTCCGGGCCAGTTTCGGCCGGTCCAAAGGGAGGCTCGGTCAGGGACCGGACCGGCCCGGACCATGTCCACCCTGACCCTGAAGTCGCCCTTCTTGAACCCCTCGAGGCTGAGGCGGAGCACGTAGGTGCCGGTCTTGTCCGCCCATTCGAACTTGGGGTCGACGATCGGTGCCGGCTGCTGCCGCTTCGGCTTGGTGTTGGTCAGGGCCGGCCCTAGCAATTCTGAGGCCCTAGTGCAAGTGTGCAACCGAACAAATCCATTTGATAACAAAGAGAGAGATTAAGGTGGTGATACACCTAGAAAAATCATTAAATTAGCATCGTTGGGCCCCTGCCTTCTTTGAGACTTGTGGTAATCCATGTGGGGATGAAAGTAGGGGGAAGAAAGAAGAAAGAACGAAGCGTCCGTGCGTTTTTTTAGAGAAAAAGTATCAGTGGCAGAACATAAGAATATAAGATATGGGCCCCTCCCCTGGCTGGGCCCTAGGCAGTCGCACTCTTTGCGTAGGCCTAGGGCCGGCCCTGGTGTTGGTGGTCAGGGTGGACACGGTCCGGACCGGGCCGGTCCCGGCCCGAACTAACGTTTGGACCGGCCGCCGACGGTACGGGCCGGACTGGACCGAGCAGCATGACGGTCCTGATTTCACGGAGCGGATCGGCCAGTCAGCCACGATGAAGCCTGGGCCGGACAGAGCAGACCGGCCAACGACCACCGGCGGCAACTTGTACGGGTGTAGCTTGATGTGTACGACATGCGCAGGTGTTCTGGCGAGGTGGGTGACATGTGCGAGCGCCGGTGTCGAGGTGGGCGACGTGCCGTGGGAAGTGTGTGGGCGTCGCGGTTCTTTGCCCTAAACATGCACATGTTTGTTGACTAGCAGATTTTCCGTTGTATATGCAAGTAATCCGCCGTGTGCATGAGCTCATGATTTCTCGTGTGCGGGCCTTGTGTGATTAGTGGATCAAATGGGACGTGGAGTTAATCGTTAAACGGTAGCGTGATTTTTGGATCAAGCCCTGTTTCTCTCGTACTTTCTGTTTTCTGTTTTACTGAACAAAAGGAAACCTCACCATGGGATTGCGCGTGACGTGATTATAGGAAGCTGACGGTATAAAATCTAGCACCTTCTCAAACAATAGTTGCCTGATTTGTTGGACGAGAAAATCACGGCCTAGCGTTTCTCCCACGATGCGAAAATCACGGCCGAGCTCTGCTGAAACTATTGCCGTTGATCGAGAACTCGTGAACGGCGGCAATGCGCGCATGGCATCGACGGCGAGCGGCGGAAAGAGGCTATGGGGCACGAAGAGGAGAACAAGGAAGAAGAAGGCAAGCTCGGGGACAAGGTGGTTCACCCAGGGGCTGCCGGTGGCCGTGACAATGACTGCGTTTCTTGTCCGCTCGGTCGGCTCGCTTAAAGATCAGACCGGACCAACATTTTCTCGGGCCTGATTTGGCAGACCGGACCGTCCAATTTATTTAGCGGGCTAGGACCGAGCGGGCCATAAGCGGGCCGAAAAGCCTGCTCGGTACGTCCACCCTGAGTTGGTGGCGGCCGCCATGAGGAAGCGTAGGCAGGGAATCGTGGTGAGATGAGATGGGGAGGTTGGCATGATGGACCGTGTATATATTTAGGTGTTTGGTATGATCAATTCGAAACTTGTAAAAGGAGGAAATCATTGGACGGAATTAATCCGGCGCACGTCCTGCATGCATTCATGTACTGTAAGCGTAGCCATACTCGTGGAGTCATGTGTGAGGAAAGGTCAAGGGATCTCCGTGCGGTAGGGTAAATGGATTTGGAGGGAAACTAGCTAGCTCTGGAGCGAGGCGAAGAAAGGAAGAAAGAATGCTTGCTGTGCTGTGCATGTAGTAATCGTGACAGCCAAGCTAAGTCGGCCGATCGCCGGCTGCACACAGCACCAGCTTGTTCACATCGATCGCCATCTTACTTTTATCTCACCTCAAATATACTACTAGCTTTTGAAAAATGACACAACTTAAGAAAGTGATACTACTGGAATTTTCATGTACGCCAGGTGTAATACTCTTCGCCGAGTCACTCTCGGCAAACCCACCTTCACGGCAAACTGCCATCTTTGCCGTCACTGCCTCACGGCAAAAAGGCACCGCATGGCAAACCCTGGAGACGCCGAAAGCTGCTCACGGCAAAGAGGAGCCACGTGGCATGCCTGTCCGCAACAGACGGCTCAGTCAGTTACTGCGTACTTTGCCGAGTGTCACTCTCGGCAAAGCATATGCAACATCCTTTTTTTGTGTTCTTTCTAACTGACATGTGGTCCCACTGGTCACATTTATCAGTAAAAGTTTTAAATAACTTGCTAAATATTTTTGAAAAAAATGACGATATCTTTGCCGAGAGCGGCTCTCGGCAATCCTTCTGACCAGTACGACAGCGTGGCCCACATGGGGACTGACAGTTTGCATAGCTTTGCCGAGAGGTAGTCTCGGCAATGCTCGCCTTCTTTTCCGAGAGCTGCTCTCGGAAAAGTTGTGGCACAACAGTAGTGTCCCGAACGACCATGTTTCCGAGAGGCGCTCTCGGTAGTATATCGTTTTCTGAGTGTTGCTCTCGGAAATCTTTCCCATCCATTCTGCTGTCAAGCTATTTCTTTTCTGATCCCTGCAGATAAAAACAACTACAGTGCAATTTGATCATATATAGGCATAATTTGATCTAATCCACACATATATAGGCATAATTTGATCATATATAGGCATAATTTGATCTAGTCCACACATATATAGGCATAATTAGGGATAGTCCACATATTGTCACACACAAGTCGAATGTATTATCCTAGTAGACGTCACACACAAATCGCAAATTCATACATATTGTCACTACTTGCAAAACAAGTGCACGTCACAATAGAAGTACACTTGTTCATATATATAGATCATCTTGAGGAGGAGAGGCCATCGGGTTAACGTTCCGGAGGGGGAGGAGGGGCATCACTTGCACTGCTTCGAGATTGCATAAGAACCTATAAGAGTAGAGTCACGTGAGGGTGGTTCGTCCCTATGTAATGAATCTTCTACTCTAGTTTAGATAATGTTCTACATGTAGTTGATCCTCAAGCAGCTTCAACCTCTTGTTCGTGTCTTTCCGTTCCTTTTCTCTGGACTCCTGCTCAGCCTGCCGCCTTTGCTCCTCTTCAATAGCCCGCTGCGCCATTAAATCCTGTAACATGGCATTAGGCTCATATAGGTTTGAATGGTGCTATTTCGAGGCATGGACATAAATGAAAGGTTAGCATGCTAACCTTGAGACGCGCTATCTCACGTGATGCGGCGGTTGGGCGACTCCGTATGGACGGAGTTGAGCTGGTGCTCGACGCGTGTATCTCGTGCAGCTTGCGATGCGAGAAGGTAGCGATCGCCCCATTGCAAAGGAGGTGGCGGCCATGGCCCTTCCCCTCGCCAGCAATGATGAGAAGCTCAGGATCAAGGGGCTTGGACGTAGGTTCGGCTTCCTGCCCGTGCACCTCCTGGAAGACCTCTTTGAAGGTCCCCCACTTCTCCTCCGCCGACTCGCTACAGAACTCGGCGCCATCCTTCCCCTTGTGGCCTTCTCTCCAGGCTTCCAGGATGTGGACCGGGCGACCAACCTTCGCCTCCTGCAAAATTAACCATCAAGTTGAATGAACCAAGATGCACTGTGCGAGAAGTTAACATCTTAATCCACATACCATGTGTTGCTTGAGAGCGGTTAGGTTCCGGCTCCCCTAGACATGAGTCGGGCCTGGCATTTTGGCTTGTTCGTTTCCCTTCTCCACATGCTGCGCCTGCCATGCTGGGTCACACCACATGGCAACCAGGGCCTCCCAACAATCGTGCTTCATCCAGGGTTCCTTCACCTAGTTAGACAAAATCGAATAATTAAGGAACAAGAGGGATGAATCAAAGTACTAGCAACCGATGTAGTCACTTACCACTGACAGGTATTCTTCTCGCGACAAGTTGGTCTGGCAAGCAGTCTTCCTTTTCATCTTCTCTCCCTTCTCATCGAGCGGCCCACACTGCATCACGGCTTTGTACCGCAGCGTGTGCTTGGTGTCAGAGAGTATCTTTCGGGCAGATTTCACGATGCCTTTGATCGCCTTCTGCTGCTCACCATCCACGCAAGAAAATGTTTGCTACAAGAAAGCATATGGCATCTTCTCACCATCCATGCAAGCAAGGATTTGGATATGGAAAAATGCAGTGGTCGGAGCGAAGATACTTACAAAAAAAGCATTGATGACCCGAGTGGCCATGGTGACATCGTGCTCATCCTTGTTGTGTAGGTAATGCTCCCAGGTTAAACCTGGCGACGGCGGATCGTCATCACCCGGCTTGGACAATCCAGGGAAGTGCTTCCTCAAGAGGGAGTCGATGACGTGGTTCGGCGGGCGTGCCCCCTTAGGTTGTGTCGGGATAAATTCCCACTGACTGCATGATATAAAAGACAAGCATATGTGAGTGTCAAAGTTGTGGCATCCAAAATATGATGCAAATGAAATGCTTGCTTACCCCTCTCCTGTCAGGCAAATGACAGGACGATTGCTGGCAGCAGTTGGTTCCGGGACCTTCCCCGGACCACGCCCGGATTTCTTCCTCTTGGAAATGTTGCTCGAGGTAGACCCCGAGCCGTCCAAGGCCTCCATGTCGCCCAACTCGGTAGAGAGCGGATATGGTGTATCTAAGTCTGCTCCGACATCGCCATCCGATGATGACTATGCCTCGGTTGTGGCCTGATGGGAGGCGGACGACTCGGTCCTACCAATCGGGACTCTCCGGTGCTTACTACCAGTGCTCCCATCAGAATCTGAAAAACAAAATATATATGGTTACTCTCAGTTCCAAAGCAAAATCTTCCTAATCTAAGTGTCATATCATATATGGCAAAAAATAACACAAATAGCTCAATCAAGTCTTAGATATATAGTTCCATTTACTAATGCCATAGCATTGACAAGGAAACAAGCACAAGTATATAGTTTCATTGATCTACTCTAGTATTTATCTAAAAAAGCACAAGCATAGAGGTGTTGATCCTTCGGCAAAAACAAACCATCCACATCCTTATCCCCACGCCAAACAACTTACCGACGACAAGCATTAGTTTAGAGACAAGAAGTTCAGAGAACTAGTTTCAATTGAAACTAAATACTTCGAGCACTCATTCGGTTTAACTAAAACTAAACCAGTCAAACATAGGAGTCAAAACCAAAGCATCCATAGCCTTATTCTCCATTGCAAATCACTTACCGACAACAAGCATACGCAGTGCTGAATCTGTTATATATATATTGGCCGTAGCACATTACTAGTATCTACAATGATCATCAGTCGTAAAATTAAACCAAAACAGTAGCAACTAAACTCTTATTACTCGTTTAGTTAAACTAAAATTCAAACAAACACTCTAGGCATTACTCCAAACTTCCAAACTTCCATACTACTCTAGGCATTACTAAACAGGACCATCTTCCTCTACTACTTTTAATCACATTTGTGCATAGTTCCTACATTTGTGCAAAATATCCTACTCTAGGCATAGAATCTAATACTAACCTGAGGGCATCTCCAGCTGCCTGCTATCGGAAAAGCTCTGCTGCGGTGGCTGTCCTTGGGCCGCATCGAAGAACCGCCGCGTCGGCTACCGGCCATGAAGCTTGGGGCGGTGGCCGCAGTTGGGGGCGGTGGAGGAGGGGGTGGCGGTGGCCGCAATTGGGAGCGGTGGAGGAGGGGTGGCGGCCGCAGCTGGTGGCGGCGGCGGTGGTGGCAATTTCGGTGTCGGCGGCGGCGGTGGCGCAGGGAAGAGAGGAGGGGAATGAAGATACAAACTAAAGGGGAAAGGTTAAGATCTAGGTTAGATGCTTTACCGAGAGCTTCACTCGGAAAAGGTGGCCATTACCGAGAGCCGAGAATCGACCCTCGGTAACCACTGCTCTAATTTTTTTCCCTTCTCTTTTTGTTTTTGTTTTGCACTATCTTTTTTGTATCGCATATTTCATATGCTTTTACGACCAAAGTTTGTAAATTCCATGACTTTTGATGATTTTTTTCAAAACTCAACTTTAAAGAGTGTAAAGTAAAAAACATGAGAAGAAGCAGTTGTTGACCGTGGCCTACCCCCTCTCTCGGTGCCGGTCAACTTTCTAGACCAGCACCGAGAGAGAAATTTAAAGAGTGTAAAGTAATAAACATGAGAAGAAGCAGTTGTTGACCATGGCCTACCCCCTCTCTCGGTGCCAGTCAACTTCCTAGACCGCCGGGACCACCGGATAGCCCATGCATATACATGTGATGGCCTTCTTTGAGAGCACAAGAAGTTTCGAGGCCAAGGGAGCAACATGACCCGCACTTCCTGCACAAACCGGACACATTCCCTCTCGATACCCATAGACTATCTCGAAGAACGGGCCTATACTTGGTCTGTCATCTCGCAATGACATGCACTAACACGGAGAAGCAGTTATTCACCGTGGACTACACCCTCTCGGTGCCGAATAATGCCCTAGACCGCCGGGACCACCGGATGGGTGCTCGATATAGAGACCGCCCGAGGGGGGGAGGGCACCCCTACATGCGTGTGGCCCATGCATATGCATGTATGGGTGGTGTGCTATTTGAATAAGCAATGCACGTGCTTGACGTGACACGTGCCTTACAAACCACACACACGGGCGGGAACGTCGAGGACCAGCTGCGTCTGTCCCTGAGACAGAATCTTCGGTGGGTGATCCCGTGACAGAACGAGCCTAGGCTTGGTCTGTCATCTCGCCATGACATGCACTAACACGGAGAAGCAGTTATTCACCGTGGACTACACCCTCTCGGTGCCGAATAATGCCCTAGACCGCCGGGGCCACCAGATGGGTGCTTGATATGAAGACCGCCCGAGCGGGGGGAGGGCACCCCTACATGCGTGTGGCCCATCATATGCATGCAGGGGTGGTGTGGTATTTGAATAAGCAACGCACGTCCTTGACGTGGCACGTGCCTCACAAACAACACACATGGGCGGGAACATCGAGGATCGGCTGCGTTCGTCCCTGAGACAGAGTCTTCGGTGGGCGATCCCGTGACACAACGTGCCTAGACATGGTCTGTCATCTCGTGATGACATGCACTAACACGGAGAAGCAGTTATTCCCCGTGTCCTAGCCCCTCTAGGTGTTGAACAACGCCCTAGACCGCCGGGGCCACCGGAGGGGTGCCGGTCTCTAGAACCGGACGAGGCCCATCCGAAGAAGAGAACACAAGACGGTAATTATGATGTGCTAAGGTTGTTTGCCAAGCATGAAATAAAAAAATAAAAAAAAGGTATAATACATATTATCGATAATGCACAAGAAGGAAAGAGATCTAGGTTAGATGCTTTACCGAGAGCAACTCTCGGAAAAGGTGGCCATTACCGAGAGCCGAGAATCGACCCTCGTTAACCACTGCTCTAATTTTTTTCCCTTCTCTTTTTGTCTTTGTTTTGCACTATCTTTTTTGTATCTCATATTTCATATGCTTTTACGACCAAAGTTTATAAATTCCATGACTTTTGATAATTTTTTTCAAAAGTCCCCTTTAAAGAGTGTAAAGTAAAAAAACATGAGAAGAAGCAGTTGTTGACCGTGGCCTACCCCCTCTCTCGGTGCCGGTCAACTTTCTAGACCGGTACCGAGAGAGAACTTTAAAGAGTGTAAAGTAATAAACATGACAAGAAGCAGTTGTTGACCGTGGCCTACCCCCTCTCTCGGTGCCGATCAACTTCCTAGACCGCCGGGGCCACTGGATAGCCCATGCATATACATGTGATGGCCTCCTTTGAGAGTAGAAGAAGTTTCGAGGCCTACAGAGCAACATGACATGCACTTCCTGCACAAACCGGACACATTCCCTCTCGATACCCATAGACTATCTTGAAGAATGGGCCTAGACTTGGTCTGTCATCTCGCGATGACATGCACTAACACGGAGAAGCAGTTATTCACCGTGGACTACACCCTCTCGGTGCCGAATAATGCCCTAGACCGCCGGGACCACCGAATGGGTGCTCGATATAGAGACCGCCCGAGGGGGAAGGTGGTGTGCTATTTGAATAAGCAATGCACGTCCTTGACGTGACACGTGCCTCACAAACCACACACATAGGCGGCAACATCGAGGACCGGCTGCGTCCGTCCCCGAGACAGAATCTTCGGTGGGTGATCTCGTGACAGAACGAGCCTAGACTTGGTCTGTCATCTCGCGATGACATGCACTAACACGGAGAAGCAGTTATTCACCGTGGACTACACCCTCTCGGTTCCGAATAACGCCCTAGACCGCCGGGGCCACCAGATGGGTGCTCGATATGGAGAGCGCCCGAGGGGGGAGCGCACCCCTACATGCGTGTGGCCCATGCATATGCATGCAGGGGCGGTGTGCTATTTGAATAAGCAACACACGTCCTTGATGTGGCACGTGCCTCACAAACCACACACACGGGCGGGAACATCGAGGACCGGCTGCGTTCATCCCCGAGACAGAGTATTCGGTGGGCGATCCCGTGACAAAACGGGCCTAGACTTGGTCTGTCATCTCGCGATGACATGCACTAATATGAAGAAGCAGTTTTTCCCCGTGTCCTACGCCCTCTAGGTGCCGAACAACGCCCTAGACCTCCAGGGCCACTGGAGGGGTGCCAGACTCTAGAACCGGACGAGGACCATCCGAAGAAGAAAACACAAGACGGTAATTATGATGTGCTAAGGTTGTTTGCCAAGCATGAAAGAAAAAACAAAAAAAAAGTATAATACATATTATCGAGAATGCACAAGAAGGAAAGAGATCTAGGTTAGATGCTTTACCGAGAGCAACTCTCAGAAAAGGTGGCCATTACCGAGAGCCGAGAATCGACCCTCGGTAACCACTGCTCTAATTTTTTCCCCTTCTCTTTTTCCCCTTGTTTTGCACTATCTTTTTTGTATCTCATATTTCGTATGCTTTTACGACCAAAGTTTATAAATTCCATGACTTTTGATGAATTTTTTCAAAACTGAACTTTAAAGAGTGTAAAGTAAAAAACATGAGAAGAAGCAGTTGTTGACCGTGGCCTACCCCCTCTCTCGGTGCCGGTCAACTTTCTAGACCGGTACCGAGAGAGAACTTTAAAGAGTGTAAATTACTAAACATGAGAAGAAGCAGTTGTTGACCGTGGCCTACCCCCTCTCTCGGTGCCGATCAACTTCCTAGACCGTCGGGGCCACCGGATAGCCCATGCATATACATGCGATGGCCTCCTTTGAGAGCACAAGAAGTTTCGAGGCCAACGGAGCAACAGAACCCGTACTTCCTGCACAAACCGTACACATTCCCTCTCGATACCCATAGACTATCTCGAAGAACGAGCCTAGGCTTGGTCTGTCATCTCGCGATGATATGCACTAACACGGAGAAGCAGTTATTCACCGTGGACTACACCCGCTCGGTGCCGAATAATGCCCTAGACCGCTCGGGCCAGCGGATGGGTGCTCGATATAGAGACCGCCCGATGGGGGGAGGGCACCCCTACATGTGTGTGGCCCATGCATATGCATGCAGGGGTGGTGTGTTATTTGTATAAGCAACGCACGTCCTTGACGTGACACGTGCCTCACAAACCACACACACGGGCGGGAACATCGAGGATCGGCTGCGTCCATCCAGAATCTTCGATGGGTGATCCCGTGACAGAACGAGCCTAGACTTGGTGTGTCATCTCGCGATGACATGCACTAACACGGAGAAGCAGTTATTCACCCTGGACTACACCCTCTCGGTGCCGAATAATGCCCTAGACCGCCGGGGCCACCAGATGGGTGCTAGATATGGAGACCGCCCGAGGGGGAGGGCACCCCTACATGCGTGTGTCCCATGCATATGCATGCAGGGGTGGTGTGCTATTTGAATAAGCAACACATGTCCTTGACGTGGCACGTGCCTCACAAACCACACACACGGACGGGAACGTCGAGGACCGCCTAGACTTGGTGTGTCATCTCGTGATGACATGCACTAACATGAGAAGAAGCAGTTGTTGACCGTGGCCTACCCCCTCTCTCGGTGCCGGTCAACTTTCTAGACCGGCACCGAGAGAGAACTTTAAAGAGTGTAAAGTAATAAACATGAGAAGAGGCAGTTGTTGACCATGGCCAAACCCCTCTCTTAGTGCCAGTCAACTTCCTAGACCGCCGGGGCCACTGGATAGCCCATGCATATACATGTGATGGCCTCCTTTGAGAGTAGAAGAAGTTTCGAGGCCTACAGAGCAACATGACATGCACTTCCTTCACAAACCGGACACATTCCCTCTCAATACCCATAGACTATCTCTAAGAACGGGCCTAGACTTGGTCTGTCATCTCGCGATGACATGCACTAACACGGAGAAGCGGTTATTCACCATGGACTACACCCTCTCGGTGCCGAATAATGCCCTAGACCGCCGGGGCCACCGGATGGGTGCTCAATATAGAGACCGCCCGAGGGGGAAGGGCACCCCTACATGCGTGTGGCCCATGCATATGCATGCAGGGGTGGTGTGCTATTTGAATAAGCAACGCACGTCCTTGACGTGACACGTGCCTCACAAACCACACACACAGGCGGGAACGTCGAGGACCGGCTGCGTCCGTCCCTGGGACAGAATCTTCGGTGGGCGATCTCGTGACAGAACGAGCCTAGACTTGGTTGTCATCTCGTGATGACATGCACTAACACGGAGAAGCAGGTATTCACCGTGGACTACACCCTCTCGGTGCCGAATAACGCCCTAGACCGCCAGGGCCACCGGATGGGTGCTCGATTTGGAGAGCGGCCGAGGGGGGAGAGCACCCCTACATGCGTGTGGCCCATGCATATAAGCAACACACATCCTCGATGTGGCACATGCCTCACAAACCACACACACGGGCAGGAACATCGAGGACCGGCTGCGTTCGTCCCCGAGACAGAGTCTTCGGTGGTCGATCCCGTGACAAAACGGGCCTAGACTTGGTCTGTCATCTCGCGATGATATTCGCTAATACGAAGAAGCAGTTATTCCCCGTGGCCTACCCCCTCTAGGTGCCGAACAACGCCCTAGACCGCCAGGGCCACCGGAGGGGTGCCGTTCTCTAGAACCGGACAAGGCCCATCCGAAGTAGAAAACACAAGACGGTAATTATGATGTGCTAAGGTTGTTCGCCAGGCATGAAAGAAAAAAACAAAAAAAAGTATAATACATATTATCGAGAATGCACAAGAAGGAAAGAGATCTAGGTTAGATGCTTTACCGAGAGCAACTCTCAGAAAAGGTGGCCATTACCGAGAGCCGAGAATCGACCCTCGGTAACCACTGCTCTAATTTTTTTCCCTTCTCTTTTTGCCTTTGTTTTGCACTATCTTTTTTGTATCTCATATTTCATATGCTTTTACGACCAAAGTTTATAAATTCCATGACTTTTGATGATTTTTTTCAAAACTCAACCTTAAAGAGTGTAAAGTAAAAAACATGAGAAGAAGCAGTTGTTGACCGTGGCCTACCCCCTCTCTCGGTGCCGGTCGACTTTCTAGACCGGCACCGAGAGAGAACTTTAAAGAGTGTAAAGTAATAAACATGAGAAGAGGCAGTTTTTGACTGTGGCCAACCCCCTCTCTTAGTGCAGGTCAACTTCCTAGACCGTCGGGGCCACTGGATAGCCCATGCATATACATGTGATGGCCTCCTTTGAGAGTAGAAGAAGTTTGGAGGCCTACAGAGCAACATGACATGCACTTCCTGCACAAACCGGACACATTCCCTCGCGATACCCATAGACTATGTTGAAGAACGGGCCTAGACCTGGTCTGTCATCTCGCGATGACATGCACTAACACGGAGAAGTAGTTATTCACCATGGACTACACCCTCTCGGTGCCGAATAATGCCCTAGACCGCCGGGGCCACCGGATGGGTGCTCGATATAGAGACCGCCCGAGGGGGGAGGGCACCCCTACATGCGTGTGGCCCATGCATATGCATGCAGGGGTGGTGTGCTCTTTGAATAAGCAATGCACGTCCTTGACATTACACGTGCCTCACAAACCACACACGCGGGCGGGAACGTCGAGGACCGGCTGCGTTCGTCCCCGAGACAGAATCTTCGATGGGTGATCTCGTGACAGAACGAGCGTACACTTGGTCTGTCATCTCGCGATGACATGCACTAACACGGAGAAGCAGTTATTCACCATGG
>NC_057812.1:681084516-681090166 GCF_018294505.1 Triticum aestivum | reverse complement strand
ACACCCTCTCGGTGTCGAATAACGCCCTAGACCGCCGGGGCCACCGGATGGGTGCTCGATATGGAGAGCGCCCGAGGGGGGAGGGCACATGTGTGTGGCCCATGCATATGCATGCAGGGGCGGTGTGCTATTTGAATAAGCAACACACGTCCTCGATGTGGCACGTGCCTCACAAACCACACACATGGGCGGGAACGTTGAGGACCGGCTGCGTTCGTCCCCGAGACAGAGTCTTCGGTGGGCGATCCCGTGACAAAACGGGCCTAGACTTGGTTTGTCATCCCGCGATGACATGCACTAATACGAAGAAGCAGTTATTCCCCGTGGCCTACCCCCTCTAGGTGCCGAACAACGCCCTAGACCGCCAGGGCCACCGGAGGGGTGCCGTTCTCTAGAACCGGACGAGGCCCATCCGAAGAAGAAAACACAAGACGGTAATTATGATGTGCTAAGGTTGTTTGCCAAGCATGAAAGAAAAAAAGAAAAAAAAGTGTAATACATATTATCGAGAATGCATAAGAAGGAAAGAGATCTAGGTTAGATGCTTTACCGAGAGCAACTCTCGGAAAAGGTGGCCATTACCGAGAGCCGAGAATCGACCCACGGTAACCACTGCTCTAATTTTTTCCCCTTCTCTTTTTGCCTTTGTTTTGCACTATCTTTTTTGTATCTCATATTCCGTATGCTTTTACGACCAAAGATTATAAATTCCATGAATTTTGATGATTTTTTTTCAAAACTCAACTTTAAAGAGTGTAAAGTAAAATACATGAGAAGAAGCAGTTGTTGACCGTGGCCTACCCCCTCTCTCGGTGCCGGTCAACTTTCTAGACCGGTACCGAGAGAGAACTTTAAAGAGTGTAAAGTAATAAACATGAGAAGAGGCAGTTGTTGACCGTGGCCAACCCCCTCTCTTAGTGCCGATCAACTTCCTAGGCCACCGGGGCCACTGGATAGCCCATGCATATACATGTCATGGCCTCCTTTGGGAGTAGAAGAAGTTTTGAGGCCTACAGAGCAACATGACATGCACTTCCTGCACAAACCGGACACATTCCCTCTCGATACCCATAGACTATCTTGAAGAACGGGCCTAGACTTGGTCTGTCATCTCGCGATGACATGCACTAACACGGAGAAGCAGTTATTCACCGTGGACTACACCCTCTCGGTGTCGAATAATGCCCTAGACCGCCGGGGCCACCGGATGGGTGCTCGATATAGAGACCGCCCGAGGGGGGAGGGCACCCCTACATGCGTGTAGCCCATGCATATGCATGCAGGGTGGTGTTCTACTTGAATAAGCAACGCACGTCCTTGACGTGACACGTGCCTCACAAACCACACACACAAGCGGGAACGTCGAGGACCGGCTGCGTCCGTCCCCGGGACAGAATCTTCGGTGGGTGATCTCATGACAGAACGAGCCTAGACTTGGTCTGTCATCTCGTGATGACATGCACTAACACGGAGAAGCAGTTATGCACCGTGGACTGGACTACACCCTCTTGGTGCCGAATAACGCCCTAGACCGCCGGGGCTACCGGATGGGTGCTCGATATGGAGAGCGCCCGAGGGGGGAGGGCACCCCTACATGCGTGTGGCCCATGCATATGCATGCAGGGGCGGTGTGCTATTTGAATAAGCAACACACGTCCTCGACATGGCACGTGCCTCACAAACCACACACACGGGCGGGAACATCGAGGACCGGCTGCGTTCGTCCCCGAGACAGAGTCTTCGGTGGGCGATCCCGTGACAAAACGGGCCTAGACTTGGTCTGTCATCTCGCGATGACATGCACTAATACGAAGAAGCAGTTATTCCCCGTGGCCTACCCCCTCTAGGTGCCGAACAACGCCCTAGACCGCCAGGGCCACCGAAGGGGTGCCGGTCTCTAGAACCGGACGAGGCCCATCCGAAGAAGAAAACTCAAGACGGTAATTATGATGTGCTAAGGTTGTTTGCCAAGCATGAAAGAAAAAAATCAAAAAAAGTATAATACATATTATCAAGAATGCACAAGAAGGAAAGAGATCTAGGTTAGATGCTTTACCGAGAGCAACTCTCGGAAAAGGTGGCCATTATCGAGAGCCGAGAATCAACCCACGGTAACCACTGCTCTAATTTTTCCCCTTCTCTTTTTGCCTTTGTTTTGCACTATCTTTTTTGTATCTCATATTTCGTATGCTTTTACGACCAAAGATTATAAATTCCATGAATTTTGATGATTTTTTTCAAAACTCAACTTTAAAGAGTGTAAAGTAAAAAACATGAGAAGAAGCAGTTGTTGACCGTGGCCTACCCCCTCTCTCGGTGCCGGTCAACTTTCTAGACCGGTACCGAGAGAGAACTTTAAAGAGTGTAAATTACTAAACATGAGAAGAAGCAGTTGTTGACCGTGGCCTACCCCCTCTCTCGGTGCCGATCAACTTCCTAGACCGTCGGGGCCACCGGATAGCCCATGCATATACATGCGATGGCCTCCTTTGAGAGCACAAGAAGTTTCGAGGCCAACGGAGCAACAGAACCCGCACTTCCTGCACAAACCGTACACATTCCCTCTCGATACCCATAGACTATCTCAAAGAACGAGCCTAGGCTTGGTCTGTCATCTCGCGATGATATGCACTAACACGAAGAAGCAGTTATTCACCGTGGACTACACCCGCTCGGTGCCGAATAATGCCCTAGACCGCTGGGGCCAGCGGATGGGTGCTCGATATAGAGACCGCCCGATGGGGGGAGGGCACCCCTACATGTGTGTGGCCCATGCATATGCATGCAGGGGTGGTGTGTTATTTGAATAAGCAACGCATGTCCTTGACGTGACACGTGCCTCACAAACCACACACACGGGCGGGAACATTGAGGACCGGCTGCGTCCGTCCCCTAGACAGAATCTTCGGTGGGTGATCCCGTGACAGAACGAGCCTAGACTTGGTGTGTCATCTCGCGATGACATGCACTAACACGGAGAAGCAGTTATTCACCCTAGACTACACCCTCTCGGTGCCGAATAACGCCCTAGACCGCCGGGGCCACCAGATGGGTGCTAGATATGGAGACCGCCCGAGGGGGAGGGCACCCCTACATGCGTGTGTCCCATGCATATGCATGCAGGGTGGTGTGCTATTTGAATAAGCAACACATGTCCTTGACGTGGCATGTGCCTCACAAACCACACACACGGACGGGAACGTCGAGGACCGGCTGCGTTCATCCCTGAGACAGAGTCTTCGGTGGGCGATCCCATGACAGAATGGGCCTAGACATGGTCTTTTATCTCATGATGACATGCACTAACACGAAGAAGCAGTTATTCCCGGTGGCCTAGCCCCTCTAGGTGCCGATCAACGCCCTAGACCGCCGGGGCCACCAGAGGGGTGCCGGTCTCTAGAACCGGACGAGGCCCATCCGAAGAAGAAAACACAAGACGGTAATTATGATGTGCTAAGGTTGTTTGCCAAGCATGAAAGAGAAAAATATAAAAAAGATATAATACATATTATCGATAATGCACAAGAAGGAAAGAGATCTAGGTTAGATGCTTTACCGAGAGCAACTCTCGGAAAAGGTGGCCATTACCGGGAGACGAGAATCGACCCTCGTTAACCACTGCTCTAATTTTTTTCCCTTCTCTTTTTGTCTTTGTTTTGCATTATCTTTTTTGTATCTCATATTTCATATGCTTTTACGACCAAAGTTTATAAATTCCATGACTTTTGATGATTTTTTTCAAAAGTCCTCTTTAAAGAGTGTAAAGTAAAAAAAACATGAGAAGAAGTAGTTGTTGACCGTGGCCTACCCCCTCTCTCGGTGCCGGTCAACTTTCTAGACCGGCACCGAGAGAGAACTTTAAAGAGTGTAAAGTAATAAACATGAGAAGAGGCAGTTGTTGACCGTGGCCAAACCCCTCTCTTAGTGCCAGCCAACTTCCTAGATCGCCGGGGCCACTGGATAGCCCATGCATATACATGTGATGGCCTCCTTTGAGAGTAGAAGAAGTTTCGAGGCCTACAGAGCAACATGACATGCACTTCCTTCACAAACCGGAGACATTCCCTCTCAATACCCATAGACTATCTCTAAGAAAGGGCCTAGACTTGGTCTGTCATCTCGCGATGACATGCACTAACACGGAGAAGCGGTTATTCACCGTGGACTACACCCTCTCGGTGCCGAATAATGCCCTAGACCGCCGGGGCCACCGGATGGGTGCTCAATATAGAGACCGCCCGAGGGGGAAGGGCACCCCTACATGCGTGTAGCCCATGCATATGCATGCAGGGGTGGTGTGCTATTTCAATAAGCAACACACGTCCTTGACGTGACACATGCCTCAGAAACCACACACACAGGCGGGAACGTCGAGGACTGGCTGCGTCCGTCCCCGGGACAGAATCTTCGGTGGGTGATCTCGTGACAGAACGAGCCTAGACTTGGTTGTCATCTTGTGATGACATGCACTAATACGAAGAAGCAGTTATTCCCCGTGGCCTACCCCCTCTAGGTGCCGAACAACGCCCTAGACCGCCAGGGCCACCGGAGGGGTGCCGGTCTCTAGAACCGGACAAGGCCCATCCGAAGTAGAAAACACAATACGGTAATTATGATGTGCTAAGGTTGTTCGCCAGGCATGAAAGAAAAAAACAAAAAAAGTATAATACATATTATCGAGAATGCACAAGAAGGAAAGAGATCTAGGTTAGATGCTTTACCGAGAGCAACTCTCGGAAAAGGTGGCCATTACCGAGAGCCGAGAATCGACCCTCGGTAACCACTGCTCTAATTTTTTTCCCTTCTCTTTTTGCCTTTGTTTTGCACTATCTTTTTTGTATCTCATATTTCATATGGTTTTACGACCAAAGTCTATAAATTCCATGACTTTTGGTGATTTTTTTCAAAACTCAACCTTAAAGAGTGTAAAGTAAAAAACATGAGAAGAAGCAGTTGTTGACCGTGGCCTACCCCCTCTCTCGGTGCCGGTCGACTTTCTAGACCGGTACCGAGAGAGAACTTTAAAGAGTGTAAAGTAATAAACATGAGAAGAGGCAGTTTTTGACTGTGGCCAACCCCCTCTCTTAGTGCAGGTCAACTTCCTAGACCACCGGGGCCACTGGATAGCCCATGCATATACATGTGATGGCCTCCTTTGAGAATAGAAGAAGTTTGGAGGCCTACAGAGCAACATGACATGCACTTCCTGCACAAACCGGACACATTCCCTCGCGATACCCATAGACTATCTTGAAGAACGGGCCTAGACTTGGTCTGTCATCTCGCGATGACATGCACTAACACGGAGAAGTAGTTATTCACCATGGACTACACCCTCTCGGTGCCGAATAATGCCCTAGACCACCGGGGCCACCGGATGGGTGCTCGATATAGAGACCGCCCGAGGGGGGAGGGCACCCCTACATGCGTGTGGCCCATGCATATGCATGCAGGGGTGGTGTGCTATTTTAATAAGCAACACACGTCCTTGACATGACACGTGCCTCACAAACCACACACGCGGGCGGGAACGTCGAGGACCGGCTGCGTTCGTCCCCGAGACAGAATCTTTGATGGGTGATCTCGTGACAGAACGAGCGTACACTTGGTTTGTCATCTCGCGATGACATGCACTAACACGGAGAAGCAG
>NC_057812.1:681071428-681084308 GCF_018294505.1 Triticum aestivum | reverse complement strand
GCCGGGGCCACCGGATGGGTGCTCGATATAGAGACCGCCCGAGGGGGGAGGGCACCCCTACATGCGTATGGCCCATGCATATGCATGCAGGGGTGGTGTGCTATTTGAATAAGCAACGCACGTCCTTGACGTGACACGTGCCTCACAAACCACACACACAGGCGGGAACGTCGAGGACCGGCCGCGTCCGTCCCCAAGACAGAATCTTCGGTGGGTGATCTCGTGACAGAACGAGCCTAGATTTGGTCTGTCATCTCGTGATGACATGCTCTAACACGGAGAAGCAGTTATTCACCGTGGACTACACCCTCTCGGTGCCGAATAACGCCCTAGACCGCCGGGGCCACCGGATGGGTGCTCGATATGGAGAGCACCCGAGGGGGGAGGGCACATGTGTGTGGCCCATGCATATGCATGCAGGGGCGGTGTGCTATTTGAATAAGCAACACACGTCCTCGATGTGGCACGTGCCTCACAAACCACACACATGGGCGGGAACGTCGAGGACCGGCTGCGTTCGTCCCCGAGACAAAGTCTTCGGTGGGCGATCCCGTGACAAAACGGGCCTAGACATGGTCTGTCATCCTGCGATGACATGCACTAATACGAAGAAGCAGTTATTCCCCGTGGCCTACCCACTCTAGGTGCCGAACAACGCCCTAGACCGCCAGGGCCACCGGAGGGGTGCCGGTCTCTAGAACCGGACGAGGCCCATCCGAAGAAGAAAACACAAGACGGTAATTATGATGTGCTAAGGTTGTTTGCCAAGCATGAAAGAAAAAAAGAAAAAAAAGTGTAATACATATTATCGAGAATGCACAAGAAGGAAAGAGATCTAGGTTAGATGCTTTACCGAGAGCAACTCTCGGAAAAGGTGGCCATTACCGAGAGCCGAGAATCGACCCACGGTAACCACTGCTCTAATTTTTTCCCCTTCTCTTTTTGCCTTTGTTTTGCACTATCTTTTTTGTATCTCATATTTCGTATGCTTTTACGACCAAAGATCATAAATTCCATGAATTTTGATGATTTTTTTCAAAACTCAACTTTAAAGAGTTTAAAGTAAAATACATGAGAAGAAGCAGTTGTTGACCGTGGCCTACCCCCTCTCTCGGTGCCGGTCAACTTTCTAGACCGGTACCGAGAGAGAACTTTAAAGAGTGTAAAGTAATAAACATGAGAAGAGGCAGTTGTTGACCGTGGCCAACCCCCTCTCTTAGTGTCGATCAACTTCCTAGACCACCGGGGCCACTGGATAGCCCATGCATATACATGTCATGGCCTCCTTTGGGAGTTGAAGAAGTTTTGAGGCCTACAGAGCAACATGACATGCACTTCCTGCACAAACCGGACACATTCCCTCTCGATACCCATAGACTATCTTGAAGAACGGGCCTAGACTTGGTCTGTCATCTCGCGATGACATGCACTAACACGGAGAAGCAGTTATTCACCGTGGACTACACCCTCTCGGTGTCGAATAATGCCCTAGACCGCCGGGGCCACCGGATGGGTGCTCGATATAGAGACCGCCCGAGGGGGGAGGGCACCCCTACATGCGTGTGGCCCATGCATATGCATGCAGGGTGGTGTGCTATTTGAATAAGCAACAAACGTCCTTGACGTGACACGTGCCTCACAAACCACACACACAAGCGGGAACGTCGAGGACCGGCTGCGTCTGTCCCCGGGACAGAATCTTCGGTGGGTGATCTCATGACAGAACGAGCCTAGACTTGGTCTGTCATCTCGTGATGACATGCACTAACACGGAGAAGCAGTTATTCACCGTGTACTACACCCTCTTGGTGCCGAATAACGCCCTAGACCGCCGGGGCCACCGGATGGGTGCTCGATATGGAGAGCGCCTGAGGGAGGAGGGCACCCCTACATGCGTGTGGCCCATGCATATGCATGCAGGGGCGGTTTGCTAATTGAATAAGCAAAACACGTCCTCGACATGGCACGTGCCTCACAAACCACACACACGGGTGGGAACGTCGAGGACCGGCTGCGTTCGTCCCCGAGACAGAGTCTTCGGTGGGCGATCCCGTGACAAAACGGGCCTAGACTTGGTCTGTCATCTCGCGATGACATGCACTAATACGAAGAAGCAGTTATTCCCCGTGGCCTACCCCCTCTAGGTGCCGAACAACGCCCTAGACCGCCAGGGCCACCGGAGGGGTGCCGGTCTCTAGAACCGGACAAGGCCCATCCGAAGTAGAAAACACAAGACGGTAATTATGATGTGCTAAGGTTGTTCGCTAGGCATGAAAGAAAAAACAAAAAAAGTATAATACATATTATCGAGAATGCACAAGAAGGAAAGAGATCTAGGTTAGATGCTTTACCGAGAGCAACTCTCGGAAAAGGTGGCCATTACCGAGAGCCGAGAATCGACCCTCGGTAACCACTGCTCTAATTTTTTCCCCTTCTCTTTTTGCCTTTGTTTTGCACTATCTTTTTTGTATCTCATATTTCATATGGTTTTACGACCAAAGTTTATAAATTCCATGACTTTTGGTGATTTTTTTCAAAACTCAACCTTAAAGAGTGTAAAGTAAAAAACATGAGAAGAAGCAGTTGTTGACCGTGGCCTACCCCCTCTCTCGGTGCCGGTCGACTTTCTAGACCGGTACCGAGAGAGAACTTTAAAGAGTGTAAAGTAATAAACATGAGAAGAGGCAGTTGTTGACCATGGCCAACCCCCTCTCTTAGTGCAGGTCAACTTCCTACACCGCCGGGGCCACTAGATAGCCCATGCATATACATGTGATGGCCTCCTTTGAGAGTAGAAGAAGTTTGGAGGCCTACAGAGCAACATGACATGCACTTCCCGCACACACCGGACACATTCCCTCGCGATACCCATAGACTATCTCGAAGAACGGGCCTAGACTTGGTCTGTCATCTCACGATGACATGCACTAACACGGAGGAGTAGTTATTCACCGTGGACTACACCCTCTCGGTGCCGAATAATGCCCTAGACCGTCGGGGCCACCGGATGGGTGCTTGATATAGAGATCGCCCGAGGGGGAGGGCACCCCTACATGCGTGTGGCCCATGCATAAGCAATGCAGGGGTGGTGTGCTATTTGAATAAGCAACGCACGTCCTTGACGTGAAACGTGCCTCACAAACCACACACACGGGCGGGAACGTGGAGGACCGGCTGCGTCCGTCCCCGAGACAGAATCTTCAATGGGTGATCTCGTGACAGAACGAGCCTACACTTGGTCTGTCATCTCGCGATGACATGCACTAACACGGAGAAGCAGTTATTCACCCTGGACTACACCCTCTCGGTGCCGAATAACGCCTAGACCGCCGGGGCCACCGGATGGGTGCTCGATATGGAGAGCACCCGAGGGGGGAGGGCACATGTGTGTGGCCCATGCATATGCATGCAGGGGCGGTGTGCTATTTGAATAAGCAACACACGTCCTCGATGTGGCACGTGCCTCACAAACCACACACACGGGCGGGAACGTCGAGGACCGGCTGCGTTCGTCCCCGAGACAGAGCCTTCGGTGGGCGATCCCGTGACAAAACAGGCCTAGACTTGGTCTGTCATCTCGCGATGACATGCACTAATACGAAGAAGCATTTATTCCCCATGGCCTACCCCCTCTAGGTGCCGAACAACGCCTAGACCGCCAGGGCCACCGGAGGGGTGCCGGTCTCTAGAACCGGACGAGGCCCATCCGAAGAAGAAAACAAAAGACGGTAATTATGATGTGCTATGGTTTATTGCCAAGCATGAAAGAAAAAAACAGAAAAAAGTATAATACATATTATCGAGAATGCACAAGAAGGAAAGAGATCTAGGTTAGATGCTTTAGCGAGGGCAACTCTCGGAAAAGGTGGCCATTACCGAGAGCCGAGAATCGACCCTCGGTAACCACTGCTCTAATTTTTCCCCTTCTCTTTTTGCCTTTGTTTTGCACTATCTTTTTTGTATCTCATATTTCATATGCTTTTACGACCAAAGTTTATAAATTCCATGACTTTTGATGAATTTTTTTCAAAACTCAACTTTAAAGAGTGTAAAGTAAAAAAACATGAGAAGAAGCAGTTGTTGACCGTGGCCTACCCCCTCTCTCGGTGCCGGTCAACTTTCTAGACCGGTACCGAGAGATAACTTTAAAGAGTGTAAAGTACTAAACATGAGAAGAAGCAGTTGTTGACCATGGCCTACCCCCTATCTCGGTGCCGATCAACTTCCTAGACCGTCGGGGCCACCGGATAGCCCATGCATATACATGCGATGGCCTCCTTTGAGAGCACAAGAAGTTTCGAGGTCAACGGAGCAACAGGACCCGCATTTCTTGCACAAACCGTACACATTCCCTCTCTATACCCATAGACTATCTCAAAGAACGAGCCTAGGCTTGGTCTGTCATCTCGCGATGATATGCACTAACACGGAGAAGCAGTTATTCACCATGGACTACACCCTCTCGGTGCCGAATAATGCCCTAGATCGCTGGCGCCACCGGATGGGTGCTCGATATAGAGACCGCCCGAGGGGGGGGGGAGGGCACCTCTACATGTGTGTGGCCCATGCATATGCATGCAGGGGTGGTGTGTTATTTGAATAAGCACCGCACGTCCTTGACATGACATGTGCCTCACAAACCACACACACGGGCGGGAACGTCGAGGATCGGCTGTGTCCGTCCCCGAGACAGAATCTTCGATGGGTGATCCCGTGACAGAACGAGCCTAGACTTGGTGTGTCATCTCGTGATGACATGCACTAACACGGAGAAGCAGTTATTCACCATGGACTACACCCTCTCGGTGCCGAATAACGCCCTAGACCGCCGAGGCCACCGGATGGGTGCTAGATATTGAGACCACCCGAGGGGGGGAGGGAACCCCTACATGCGTGTGTCCCATGTATATGCATGCAGGGGTGGTGTGCAATTTGAATAAGCAATGCATGTCCTTGACATGGCACGCGCCTCACAAACCACACACACGGGCGGGAACGTCGAGGACCGGCTGCGTTCGTCCCCGAGACAGAGTCTTCGGTGGGCGATCCCGTGACAAAACGGGCCTAGACTTGGTCTGTCATCTCGCGATGACATGCACTAATACGAAGAAGCAGTTATTCCCCGTGGCCTACCCCCTCTAGGTGCCGAACAACGCCCTAGACCGCCAGGGCCACCGAAGGGGTGCCGGTCTCTAGAACCGGACGAGGCCCATCCGAAGAAGAAAACTCAAGACGGTAATTATGATGTGCTAAGGTTGTTTGCCAAGCATGAAAGAAAAAAAAAGAAAAAAAGTATAATACATATTCTCGAGAATGAACAAGAAGGAAAGAGATCTAGGTTAGATGCTTTGCCGAGAGCAACTCTTGGAAAAGGTGGCCATTACCGAGAGCCGAGAATCGACCCTCGGTAACCACTGCTCTAATCTTTTTCCTTCTCTTTTTGTCTTTGTTTTGCACTATCTTTTTTGTATCTCATATTTCATATGCTTTTACGACCAAAGTTTATAAATTCCATGACTTTTGATGAATTTTTTTCAAAACTCAACTTTGAAGAGTGTAAAATAAAAAAACATGAGAAGAAGCAGTTGTTCACCGTGGCCTACCCCCTCTCTTGGTGCCGATCAACTTTCCAGACCGGCACCGAGAGAGAACTTTAAAGAGTGTAAAGTAATAAACATGAGAAGAAGCAGTTGTTGACTGTGGCCTACCCCCTCTCTCGGTGCCGGTCAACTTCCTAGACCCTCGGGGCCACCGGATAGCCCATGCATATACATGTGATGGCCTCCTTAGAGAGCACAAGAAGCTTCGAGGCCAACGGATCAATAGGACCCGCACTTCCTGCACAAACCGGACACATTCCCTCTCGATACCCGTAGACTATCTCGAAGAACGTGCCTAGACTTGGTCTATCATCTCGCGATGACATGCACTAACACGGAGAAGCAATTATTCACCATGGACTACAACCTCTCGGTGCCGAATAATGCCCTAGACCGTTGGGGCCACCGGATGGGTGCTCGATATAGAGACCGCCCTAGGGGGAAGGGCACCCCTACATGCGTGTGTCCCATGCATATGCATGAAGGGGTGGTGTGCTATTTGAATAGGCAACGCACGTCCTTGACGTGACACGTGCCTCACAAACCACACACACGGGCGGGAACGTCGAGGATCGGCTGCGTCCGTCCCCGAGACAAAATCTTCGGTGGGTGATCCCATGACAGAACGAGCCTAGACTTGGTCTGTCATCTCGCGATGACATGCACTAACATGGAGAAGCAGTTATTCACCCTGGACTACACCCTCTCGGTGCCGAATAACACCTTAGACCGCCGGGGCCACCGGATGGGTGCTCGATATGGAGATCGGCCGAGGGGGGAGGGCACCCCTACATGCGTGTGGCCCATGCATATGCATGCAGGGTGGTGTGCTATTTGAATAAGCAACGCATGTCCTTGACATGGCACGTGCCTCACAAACCACACGCACGGGCGGGAATGTCGAGGACCGGCTGCGTTCGTCCCCGAGACAGAGTCTTCGGTGGGCGATCCCGTGACAGAACGGGCCTAGACTTGGTGTGTCATCTCGTGATGACATGCACTAACATGAAAAAGGAGTTATTCCCCGTGGCCTACCCCCTCTAGGTGCTGAACAACGCCCTAGACCGCCGGGGCTACCGGAGGGCTGCCGGTCTCTAGAACTGGACGAGGCCCATCCGAAGAAGAAAACACAAGACGGTAATTATGGTGTGCTAAGGTTGTTTGCCAAGCATGAAAGAAAAAACAAAGAAAAAGTATTATACGTATTATCGAGAATGCACAAGAAGGAAAGAGATCTAGGTTAGATGCTTTACCGAGAGCAACTCTCGAAAAAGGTGGCCATTACCGAGAGCCGAGAATCGACCCTCGGTAACCACTGCTCTAATTTTTCCCCTTCTCTTTTGTCTTTGTTTTGCACTATCTTTTCTGTATATCATATTTCATATGCTTTTACGACCAAAGTTTATAAATTCCATGACTTTTGATGAATTTTTTCAAAACTCACTTTAAAGAGTGTAAAGTAAAAAACATGAGAAGAAGCAGTTGTTGACCGTGCCCTACCCCCTCTGTCGGTGCCGGCCAACTTTCTAGACCGGCACCAAGAGAGAACTTTAAAGAGTGTGAACTAATAAACATGAGAAGAAGCAGTTGTTGACTGTGGCTTACCTCCTCTCTCGGTGCCGGTCAACTTCCTAGACCGCCGGGGCCACCGGATAGGCCATGCATATACATGCGATGGCCTCCTTTGAGAGCACAAGAAGTTTCAAGGACAACGGAGCAACAGGATCTGCACTTCCTACAAAATCCGGACACATTCCCTCTCGATACCCATAGACTATCTCGAAGAACGGGCCTAGACTTGGTATGTCATCTCGCGATGACATGCACTAACACGGAGAAGCAGTTATTCACCGTGGATTACACCCTCCCGATGCCGAATAATGCCCTAGGCCACCAGGGCCACCGGATGGGTGCTCGATATAGAGACCGCCTGAGGGGGGAGGGCACCCCTACATGCGTGTGGCCCATGCATATGCATGCAGGGATGGTGTGCTATTTGAATAAGCAACGCACGTCCTTGACGTGACACGTGCCTCACAAACCACACACACGGGCGGGAACGTCGAGGACCGGCTGCGTCCGTCCCCGAGACAAAATCTGTGACACCCCAAAATTTTGGCCTTGTTTTATTAATTAAAATTTTGCGAGGAGATTTAAACTTTCACTTTTTGGATCTTTCTTTTGATTTCAGAACCATTCGTTCTTGGTTATTATGGAGTTTTACCCCAAGTGAAAACTTTCCAAATATATTGGGACTTGTTACCCTCTCAAGAAAACTTTTCTTTTATCTATGGGATTAATTGTATAATTATTTTTCCTGATCTCCATTTCTTTAAAAATGGCTTCCCATGGTTTTAGGGTCCCATTTGTACTACAACCCTTTTATAAATTCATCTGAAATTCCAACCAAATTTTGGAGAGGTCATGTGATGTTTTTGAATCACTTTTATGCAAAAACATATTTCATTCTTTCGATATTTTGAACTCTACACCAAGTTTTCAAATCTGGTCCAGAGAGCAATTTTATACTACAACCTATTCAAATATTTCTTTGAAGCTTCCACCAAAATTATGGGATGTTAATAGGAGTATTTCATTCAACATTAAGCAAAAACCCCTGGATGTTCTTTGAAAAATTTGAGTGAATCAACCTCTTTTTCATTCTGGTCCAGCATGGTGATTTGTACATCAACCACCTTTTAACTTGGCCTTTTAGCTATGATTCCTTTTCCTACTTATAGCCCATGCTACAAAACCCTTAAGTCCAGGAGGTTGGACTCATTGGAGCACTTTTGGTTCATGAAATTATGTTCTTTTCCTTCTGTCCGGAACTGGAGTTTTGCAAAACTTACACTAACAAGTTTGAGATTTTGGCAAACTAACCTCACCACCCTCTGTATCATCTAAAGAGACCCCAAGCTGGAAATTTGGGCCACCCCAAGAGTTACCTAGATGCCCATGGCATTTTGTCAAACACCCTGTGAGCATGGCCAGTTTGGGCATGAACTTTGGGTTTGCATTGTGATCTTGATCCACTGACCCAGTAACCATGTCCACTAAGCTCCTAGCTACTCCTAACCTAGGTCTGCTAATTGCCAGCCTCACCCAAGCTCTGTGGCATGCATTGGCATTTCGTCAAGCAGCTAGCGTGCGTGCTCTAGGCGCGCCCAGAGCGCACGTTTTGCACGCGCGCGCACCGAGCCACCGCGTCGCACGGCTGCCTCCCCGCGCCCGCTCTGGCCACTCCCCACTCGCAGCTAGCGCCCTGACTTCTCCCTCACCGCAGAGCCGCCTGGACCCCTCCTCCTGGCGCCCCACAGCGCCACCGATGCTAGCCGCCAACGACCGCAGCAGGGCTCTGCCATGGACAGCGCCGCCCGAACCACACCAGCGCGCCAACTCACTCGTGGAACAGCCCGACCTCATCCGCAAGGCCGTCCGCTAGCGCTCGTCGTCGCCACGTCGCCTGCAGCAACAGAACGGCGGTCGCCGACGATCTTATCCGCGGCCACCGTCAGAACCGACCTCGTTGCACTATAAAAGGAGGCCCCCAAGCTCGTCTAAGCCCTCAGGCAGCCTCATACCATCCTCCAAGTACCCCCACCATAGCCAGAGAACGACGGGAGGAGGTCGTCTTCCTCACCTCCGATGGGTTCGGCCGCCGCCATGCTCCGGTCAAATTCGTCGCGAGCAGGCCCACCCCCGCCCATCCAACGACACCACTCGACTCCCCTCAACCTAGCGGAGGTGCCCAGCCTCTCATATGCGATCGGGAACCACCGTAGTCCCAAACCCCCATTGCTCCCGAAGCCTCCTCCGCCGTGAAGCTCACCGCCGGTGACTCCCTCCACCCCCACCGACCCAACGACCACCGGGAGGACCGCCCCGGTCTTGCGGATCCATCCCGACCCTTTGGAGTCCGCGGGGAGCCGCCATTCGCCGGCGTTGATCGCCGGAGCCTCGCCTCCGTTCGGGCAGAGGAAGAGGAGGGAGAGAGGACTGGTCAAACCTGACCAGTGGCCCCCCTGGACCCACTGTTAGCGACCCAGCCCCGCCCGCATGTTTTAAGTGAAAACGCAAACAGCCGGAAGTACGTCTCCTCTGCTCCGAAAGCGCATTCTCATCGAAACGTTTTCTTTTCTGTTTTATTTTAAAAAAATAGAGTTTGACTGAAACTTTGACTGGCTATAACTTTTTAAATATAAATCCAAATGACTTTATTCTTTTTCTGTTGTTTCCCAAATATTGTCTAGTTTATTTTCATATTTATTTCAAAATTTTCCAAACAACTTTTTTGTACTGTTTTTAAAGTATGTGTTAATTCAAATTTATTTAAAATAGGATTTTTTTTGGAGAGAGGAGAAAACTTTCAAAAGTTTTGGAGAGCACCTCACCTCTCCGCACCTTGAAGGCAAGCATTCTGAACCCTGGCATAATATATTTTGGGGATTGTTTGATACGGTTATAACCCCACCTCAACATGAAGCATTAGTTATTTTTATGTGACGATATGATCATACGCTTTGAGTGCAAAAATGGAAATGTTTGCTATTGGAAATGGACATACTCGTGATAGCAATCACCCTCATATGCCTCTCATGCCTACCGGGAAGGATCCGAGGAAAGTCTCTATCTTGGGTAGACACGAGCTTGTCCCTCGTCGAGATGGTTATGACCGGTGGGGCAGGGGGAGGTATGATGAGTGGTGGTTGTGTCTGATGGATGTGAAATGTTATCCTTGAGCTAATCATGCAGGAAATACTTAAGCCTCCTGAGTCGGCCGTAGATCGAATCTTGTTCCAGCAACCCCCATACTTGTTTCGTGCTGCCACTTGTCCCTGCCGTAGGTAGGGTACGGTTCAGTAAGTTGTCAACCCTTGTCCTAGCACACACCGTACAGAGAGGCCATGGTGGAAGATACCGGCTGCATCCGGTAGGCATGCCACCTGGTCCGAGGGCATGGGTGTTTCCGGCTGGGACCGAGAGGGGAGGCCACCCCTTAGAGCGCGCGATAGAAATTTGATCCCATGCTACGCGAGGTTGTAGCCTCCCCACTTAGAGTTTTGCTTAACAGGTGTCTGGGTGATTCCAGACATGAGTAAAGTTAAGCTGGTGTGTGCAAGTCAGGCGTGTTCTCGACTAAAAGACCGTGGACGGAATTAGTTCTGAGGGACTAAAGAAATCCGTTACTCATGGGTAAAGAGTACACCCTCTGCGGAGATATTATACCTATTCGAATAGCTGTGTCCATGGTTAAGGACTACCGTCTGGGATGGGTCAAGTGTCGGTCTTAGTGTCGGTCTCCAGAGGAAAACTGCTGAACCAAAACATGGATCATGAATTGTGGCGTATGATGATTATGATTATTATTATTATGGACTAACCATTTGCGTTATTTGAATTATTGAGTATCCCTGGGATGGTTCTACCTCCTGGATACTCGCTGTGATTATTCTTATATAAGCCCTTTATGAGGTGTCGCACAGACGCCCGACTGTGGCATGCTTGTTATTTCATTTACTTATAAGCCCTTTATGTGGTGTCGCACAGACGCCCGACTGTGGCATGCTTATTATTCCCTTTATATATAAGACCTTTCTGTGGTGTCACTCAGACGCCCGACTGAGGCAAGCTTCATATTATTATCCTTTTGAGGCGTCGCTTCAGACACCCGATCGATGCTTTTCATTTCTACTCCCTGATTGTTTACTCATGTTTTATTTGAATGATCTTCTTGCGCGCATCATGAACCTTATTTCATAACTGACGAAGTGATCATAGAATATTTCGAAACATGATTATCTGTGGCTATATTATACTTGTGTTCTTAATGTTTGCGAGTACATTCAAAGTACTCACTGGCTTGTCCCTGGCTATTGTCTTGGCCAGATCTCTTGCGTGGAGAGGAGTGTATTGATGACAGCCCCAGAACCTACGCAATGTTGATAGCAGCCTCGCGAAGATAGGAGTTAACCTGGTCAGCTGTTCCTGTGGGAAATGGAGTCCCATAGACGCTGGTGATCCGCAAACCGCTTCCGCCTTCAGCCTCTAGCAAACCATTTGTTGTACTCATAGGCCATAATGGTCTTGTACTGCATATTTTGTATTTTACTTGGAGTTTCTGTAACAAGTTGGTGTCTCATCAGCTAACAGTAATCCTGGGGCTGGTGAGCACAAGGGCCGCTTTTGGGAAATGAATATCCCGAAAAACCGGTCCTGACAAAATCTTCGGTGGGTGATCCCGTGACAGAACGAGCCTAGAATTGGTCTGTCATCTCGCGATGACATGCACTAACACGGAGAAGCAGTTATTCACCATGGACTACACCCTCTCGGTGCCGAATAATGCCCTAGACCGCCGGGGCCACCGGATGGGTGCTCGATATGGAGACCGCCCGAGGGGGGAGGGCACCCCTACATGCGTGTGGCCCATGCATATGCATGCAGGGTGGTGTGCTATTTGAATAAGCAACGCACATCCTTGACGTGGCACGTGCCTCACAAACCACACGCACGGGAGGGAACGTCGAGGACCGGCTGCGTTCGTCCCCGAGACAGAGTCTTCGGTGGGTGATCCCGTTACAGAACGGGCCTAGACTTGGTCTGTCATCTCGCGATGACATGCACTAACACGAAGAAGCAGTTATTCCCCGTGGCCTACCCGCTCTAGGTGTTAAACAACGCCCTAGACCGCGGGGCCACCGGAGGGGTGCCGGTCTCTAGAACCGGACGAGTCCCATCATTTGAAAAATAAAACACAAGACGTTAATTGTGATGTGCTAAGGTTGTTTGCCAAGCATGGAAGAAAACAACAAAAAAAGTACAACAAAAAAATTATAATACATATTATGGAGAATGCAGAAGAAGGATGGTTTACCGAGAGTCCCTTTCGGAAAATGCGGCCATTGCCGAGTGCCTCTGGACGACCCTCGGTAACCACTGTCGGTGCGGCTCTCGGAAAAGCCCCCGAGATCTAGGTTAACACTTTTACCGAGTGTCGCCGAAAGTTGGCTCTTGGAAATGTTTCCCGCGGGGACTTATGCAAAATTTCCCCCTCGCGCGCGCTCACTCCTTTGTTCTCTCTATTTCTCTCACCCCTGCCGCCTCTGTCCGCCGCTGCCCCTCAGCGCCGCCGCCCCATCCGGCTTGCTCAGCCGCCGCTGCCGCCTCCGCCACCGGGAGTGCCTCCCCCGATCCCTCCACCTCCACCGAGAACCCCCCCACTGCCACCTCCACCGAGATCATCCACCGCCATCCCGTCTGCCGCCGCCTACGCCGCC
>NC_057812.1:681064125-681071007 GCF_018294505.1 Triticum aestivum | reverse complement strand
TTTTTTATATTTAGGTGTGTCTATATGTGCATATATCATGAATGGTGTATGTGAGTGTGTGTGTGTGGGAGAGGGGTGCTATTGGTGTGTGTGTGTGTGTGTGCATGTGAGACTGAGTGTGTGATGTGTGTGTATGGATATGTGAGTGTGTTTGTGTGTGGGGGGGTGAGTGAGTGTTATTGATGTTTGTGTGTTTGACATATGATTGACACAACTTCATTCTTTCATGCAGGACATGCATCTATTTTGACAATAGAGAGAGTAAATTTAGTTGCATGCTTCAAGGGTAATCTCTTCCCGTTCATGTGTAGGTTTTCATTATTTGTAGATCACCTAAATAGTCGCGTAACCTAGGTGTCTCCCATTCGGAAGGGTTGTATCTATAAATATGCAAGTCTTTGCATATTTATAACCTCAACTCTTTCTAATTGTCCATGTTTTCCATGGACAACCCGAGGATGTGTAGGCGGGTCGTTTTCATGATGTACTTAGATCTGAGACAGAATTTCGACAGTGTCTCCTTGTTGTTCTCTAGATACACATCCTCTTGGCTTATTGCTGAGACATGTATTTGGAGAACAGTGGGGAGGTGCTGCCGAAATTTTGTCTCGGGTCGGAGTACGTCATGAAAGCGGACCCAGCCTACACATTCTCGGGTGGGATTAGGACCTATCTTTACCTATTACATCACTCAGTGCATGTCGTAAAACTTGATGGAGCCACTTGTTACATAAAAAAAATTATGTGTGTGTTTCACTTTATATCAAAGGATGGAAGAACGTGAGTGGATGTACACCGGACATCCCAGCATGGAGGGTATGACCCCTGAGTGGACGTTGAAGACCAATGATTTCCTGGAATTAGTATTTGCTGGAGAAACGTCAGTTCATGGAATTTGTGCCCATGCACGGAGTGTGATAACCATACTGAAAGAGATAAGATTACTATGAGTAAACACTTAGGAAAATATGGGTTTACGCCATGCTATTACCGGTGGATCTTTCACGGTGAGACAGGACAGTCCAGGGCAGAGGTGGTGCGACAACGCACCGGCGAATATGATACTCGGATTGAAAACCTGTTAGATGACATCCATCGTGCGGATCCGCGGGAGGACCCAAACTCCAAGGAGCCGCCGGAAAGCCCTAAACAGTATCATGCAGCTTTGTTTGTGGCACAAAAACCCCTTCACGCCCATACAGAGGTTACTCAACTAGATGGCATTGCACGCCTAATGGCCCAGAAGGCAAACCATAACATGAGCATAATTTTCTTCAATTAGTTATTGTCAGTTATTGCTAGCCTGTTGCCTAAAGAAAATATATTGCCAAAGAACATGTACGAGTCGAACAAAATCCTCAATTCACTTAAGATGCCGTATGAGCAAATACATGCTTGCCCAAATGGATGCATGTTATTTAGAAATGAACATAAAGGTACGAATTATTGTGTCAAGTGCAAATCCTCTAGGTATATTGAGGTAATAGATGATGATGGTAGCAAGAGGCAGCTCACAATTGCCGTCAATATCCTTCGATATCTTTCATTCATAGAAAGGATCCAGAGGCTTTATATGACCAAGGAAACTGCCCAATATATGAGATGGGCCACCAAAGGGAAGATGTACAATACAAAAAAATGCAACATCCCACTACTAGAAAAAGGGCTATAGATGATATGGACATTAATGGCGCACCATGTATGTGGTGCGCCACTGCTATATAGCAGTGGCGCACCAGATACTAGTGCGCCATTAGTATCCTCATTACTAATGGCGCACCAGACACACGGTGCGCCATTCCTAGCAAATTTTATTTTTTTTTATTTTCCAAAACTATTAATGGCGCACCAGGGCACAGTGCGCCATTACTAGTTTTAACTAGTAATGGCGCACCACATGCTCGGTGCGCCAGTGCTGACAATTTTTTTTACTTTTTTTTCAAAAGTAGTAATGGCACACCTGGGCGAAGTGCATCATTACTAGCTCAAACTAGTAATGGCGCACCACACCCATGGTGCGCCACTACTGAGAATTATTTTTTTTTGCAAAACTAGTAATGGCGCACCCCTGGCAGGTGCGCCATTAGTAACCAGGGTTACTAATGGCGCATTTGTAGGTGGTGCGCCATTAGTAACCTGATTCCAGCTAGATATTTTGGACAGCCACCTACCACACTCACTTTTCCCACTTCATTCTCTTCTCCTCCTCCTCCAGGCTTGTCTTGGCTGCCTCCTCCTCACCTCATTTGCACCATAGATTCACCCAAATTAAGTGGTTAAATTACCTTTTTTGATAGGTAAGTAAGGGGAAAGCTTTCTTTATGTTGTAGATCTACTTTTTTCTCCCTCCAACAACGTGCACATGCACTTTTTATGGCCTAGCTAGATCTATGTATGTTTGTGGTGTTGCATATGTTTGTGGTGTTGCATATATGTTTGTGTTTGCAGGTACCGGTATTTGAAATGCGATAGTTGCCAATATGTTGCCAGAATGTTGATTCATTTCCGTTTCGGCGAGAATTTGGCACTATGCATTCTTTTTGGTCCTATTTTTAGGCAAAGTCATGCCAAATTTTTTCTTGGTTCTAAAATATCGTTTTGCTCTACCCCGCAGGTGACCATGGTCCGCACGATGACCGAAGGCATCGTGAATAGGTTTTTGAGCTCCACGAAGGCCGAGATGCTTCAAAAGAACGAGACGGAGATAAGATGTCCATGTTGAAGATGCAAGCTGAAGAGCCTTATTGCGGACCCGGATTCCGGGCAGGTGCGGGACCACCTGCTCTTGCGTGGTTTTATGGATGGCTATCGGTGGCAAGGTGATGAAGATGACTATGAAGTCATCAATGGGGGCCAGGCAAGAAATGAGGAAGGGCAACAAGACAACCACCACAGCGAGGGCGGGCGAGAAGACGAAGAATCTCCAGGACATGATCACGACGGTGATGCCGGACATGATGATGAGGAAGATCAAGACGAAGGGCATGATCATGAAGATGAAAATGCTAGAGCAAACGACGATGGACCATCGATGGGCTGGGTGCAGGACCCTCATATTCAAGAGCTGCTTCTCAAGCAGACGGATAACGCAAGAGCTACCGCCCGAGAGAAAGCCAAGCTGGATCAACTGGAGATAGACGCGGTTACTCCATTGTATGAAGGATGCATGCCCGAGGATACCCGCCTGAAAGTAACGGTCATGGCTCTGGAGATGAAGGTAAAACACAAAATGACCGACGCATGCTTCAACGAGAACATGTCATTCTGGCACGAATGTCTTCCCAAGGGGAACAAGTGCCAGACCAGTTTCGAGGAGGGGAAGAAAATCATGTGTCCACTGAATTTACCACACGTGAAATACCATGTGTGCATGAACAATTGCATCATTTAATGGGACGAGCACGCGGAGTCTACCATATGTCCGGTGTGCGGCGTCACTTGATACAAGAAGAGGAAGAAAGCTCCTCGAAAAGTGGTGTGGTACTTTCCGATCACTCCTTGTCTGCAGCGGTATTTCACGGACCCTAAGCTAGAAAAGCTATTGCGTTGGTACGCGGATAGGGAGGAGAAGATGATGGAAATGATCCGGAGATAAATAAAAAAGAGAAGATGCTGAGTCACCCTAAGGATGTGAGCGAGTGGCAAGCGTTGAACTTCGAACACCCAGAATTTGGGGACGATCCAAGGAACATCGTGCTGGGCGCGAGCACCGATGGACTTAATCCGTTTGGCAGCCAGAGAAGCACACATAGCACCTGTCCTGTGTTTGTGTGGATGTACAACCTTCCCCCTGGTTGTGCATGAAGAGGAAGTACATTCACATGAGTATGCTAACTGAAGGACCGAAACAACCAGGGAACGACATCAATCTGTATCTGGGGCTGCTGAAAGAGGAGCTAGACATGCTGTGGAAAACGTCAGCCAATACGTGGGACGCCGCAGAGAAAGAATATTTCCCTATGAGAGTCGCACTACTCACGACAGTGCACGACTATCTCGGTTACGGATATCTCGCGGGGCAGGTGGTCTACGGATTTTCTGGATGCGTCAGGTGCATGGATGACACAACTTATCGCCAGCTAGATAGAGATCCCGGGTCTTCGGAAACCATGTTCATGGGACATCGAAGGTGGCTTCGCGATGATGACCCATGGAGAAAACGCAAGGATCTGTTCGATGGTGAAACCGAACCCCGAAGACGCCCGCGTACGAGGAGCGGCGAGGAAATAGACGAGTTGTTGAAAAATTGGAAAGATTGCCCACTGCCGGGAAAGAAGCAAAAGGCGCCAGAGCCGGGAACGAAGCGAAAGGCGCCAGAGCCGCTACTGAAGGTATGGAAAACAAGGTCTGTTTTCTGGGACTTGCCGTACTGGAAGATCCACCGTGTGCCTCACAGCCTTGATGTCATGCATATCACGAAGAACGTGTGCGAGAGTCTGCTTGGTACCCTGCTCAACATGCCAGAGGGGACTAAATATGGGCCAAAAGCAAGGGCAGACTTGAAATCAATGGGCATCAGGGAGGAGCTTCACGCTAATGATGATGATGATGATGATGATGATGATGATGATGATGATGATGATGACGACGATGATGATGATGATGATGATGATGATGATGATGATGATGATGATGAGGCGAAGCAGGACATGGAAAGTCGTCGCCTGCCTCGTAGGTTCACTCTAAGTGTGCTTCACTCTAAGTCAGGAGGAGATCGAGCAGTTTTTCACCTGCAAAAAGGCCAAGAAGACCGGAAATGACTACCCTCCCGCGTGCTTCACTCTAAGTCAGGAGGAGATCGAGCAGTTTTTCACCTGCCTCGTAGGAGTAAAACTTCCTTACGGTTACGCGGGGAAGATAAGCAGATACCTAGACTCAGCGAAGCAGAAGTTCAGCGGGATGAGACTTCACGACTGTCACGTGCTAATGACGCAGATACTTCCAGTTGCAATCCGTGGGATCATGGGCGCGCACGTCCGTGAAACGCTATTTGGCCTATGCAACTTTTTCGACGTCATCTCTCGGAAGTCGTTTGGCATGAGGCAACTCACAAGGCTACAGGAAGAGATCATGGTGATACTATGCGAGCTTGAGATGTACTTCCCGCCCGCATTCTTCGATGTTATGGTGCATCTGCTGGTCCATATCGTGGAGGATATCATCCAACTCGGGCAGACGTTCCTGCACAGCACGATGCCGTTCGAAAGGATGAATGGTGTCATCAAAGGATATGTTTGCAACATGTCACGTCCAGAGGGAAGCATAGCCAGGGGCTTTCTGACCGAAGAGTGCATCTCCTACTGCATTAATTATCTAGGCATCGAGAACCCCGTTGGTCTGCCCGTCAACAGGCACCTCGGCAGGCTCGCTGGATGGGGTCACCGCGAGGGTCGCCGCGAAATGCATGTCGACTTCGAGGGTCGACTCACCGACTTTGAAAGAGCAAACCTAGTCGCGCTACAACACATAGACGTGGTCGATCCTTGGGTGGTGGAGCACAAAACCTTTATTGAGAAGATGTACAATGACCGAGGCCAACAGAGGACGGACGGAGATATAATTAAAGAGCACAACTCATGTTTCATGCGTTGGTTCAAGGAGATGCTTCTGCCGTACCCTTTACGTGAGGATTCTTTCGCGTAAGAAAAACTCATATTCTCCTTGTCACAGGGTGCCGAGCACAACCTGATGACCTATGAGGCGTACGATATCAACGGCTACACATTCTACACCAAGGACAAGGACATGAAGAGCAATGGTTATCAGAACTTCGGGGTAACGATGGAAGGATCGAGGAGATTTGGGAGCTGAGCTACGCTGGAGAGAAGGTCCCGATGTTCTGTGTCAGATGGGCCAAGAGCGTCATAAAAGAAGACCGGTATTTCACCACCATGGTTATACCCAAAGCCAAATCCAAGACCGCGGGCGCAAACATCACCGTGAAAAATGAGCCATGGGTACTGGCTTCCCAAGTGGACCAATGCTTCTTCATTACCAACCCGTCAAAGCCCAGTCGTGTTGTCGTGAGGAGAGGCAAAAGGAAGATCACCGGAATGGATGGAGTCGCCAATGAGAAAGACTTCGACAAGTACGGCGACCCGAAGATGAACATGACGACGATGATGAAGTGCTACACACCACAAGAAGAAGCAGTACCACCCTACCTAAAGGACGTCCGTTCAACAGAAGAACTCCATTTGCGAAAAAGAAGGGCAAGAAGATTGTGAAAAGATAGCTAGCTAAGATCGATTGTATTTAAATCGTAGTCTTCATTTCTCGATTGTATTTCGACATTTTGAAATGATATTTCTTCTGTTCTAGTCCTCATGAATATTGAATTTGTTAATATTTTTTGAAATCATGAATATTTTTAAATTTCATGGGCACTTTTTGAATTCATGAATATTCTTCAAATTTGATGATATTTTTTCATATTCATAAATGTTTTACCAATTCACAAACGAATGCAACTAAAAATCCAAAAAAAATATTGATGATATTTTTAAATAACAAATTTGATGATATTTTCAAATAACAAATTTGATGATATTTTCAATTAAAAATAAAAAAACAAATTTGATGATATTTTCAAAAAAACAAATTTGATGGTATTTGATGATATCTTCTGTTCTAGTCCTCATGAAAATAACAAATTTGATAAAAAACAAATTATTAGATGCAACAAAAAATAATGAAAAAAGTTACTAATGGCGCACCAAAGGAGGGTGCGCCATTGCTATCAGTATTTTTATGGCGCCATTACTAACATTCCCCCCTCTAGCTGGATACCCCTTCGCTCCCCCTTCCCTCTCCCTCGCCAGATCCCCCTTCCCTCCCTCGCCACACCCGCTCCAACGACCCCCTGCACCCGCTCCGTCTCCC
>NC_057812.1:681058627-681063766 GCF_018294505.1 Triticum aestivum | reverse complement strand
CTCCCCTGTTGGATAAGGCCGACCCAGACCCCTGTGCAAACCCTAGAACCTCCCCACTTCCCCTCCCCTCGCGCTGCTTCACTCGACTAGGTCGTCGCCATCACCGCATCGTCCTCGCAACCACCGTCGTCCCCGCACCCCACCAAGCAGTCCAGGAGCTCTACGGTGTTCTTCTACGTCATCTACAGCCACCCGTTCGAGCTCGACGACTCTGCATCGTGCGGATTGAGGTCGTCTTCCACCTCCGGCCACCGCTGCCTCACCATCGATCCGCGTCACCTCGTCAACCCTGGCCCCGCACGAGCTCGCCATTGTCTTCCTCTCGGTGAGCTGCACCAGTTCCCCTCCCCCCCTTCGATTTCGTCACCGTAGACTGTCGCACCACCGCGCCCCAGCTCCTGGTTGCCGCCCCCGTGGCCGTGCTCCCCTTGACCCCTGGCCGCGCACTGGCCCCGCCCAAGCACGCTCACCGCACCGCACCACAATGTTCCTTCTTTTCTTCCTGATGTTGCTATTTCCATTGAGCTGCTGCTAGTTAGTTCCCCTTAGACTACATTATAGATTGCATAGCATAACTCCAGAATTTTGTCATTGCACACCTGCGCATATATTTCTGTTGTGAGCATAACTCCAGAATTTATTTATCCGTGATTCGTATTGGGTTAAAAACTGGGGTGACTCTGGCTGTAAACTAAACTTGGTTCGGTTAAAAACTACAATGTGAAATCTAGACAGCAAGCTTATATCTGAAAAATGAGTTAGCTAGGATCAGAATTTTGAGTTGGCCCCTTTACATAAGTTTTAGATAAAGTTTCAAGGTTTCTTTAGAATATTTATTTGTGTCGTTTGGATGTACGGTTTGAGAGAAACTATTAGTTTAGTTTGCTGTCCCGAAATATATGCTCCTGGGTACAGTATTTTGAGGTGCTACTAAAATAAAGTTACAACATGAAAATTTTAGAGGTTGTTCTATAGATACTTAAAACATATATCACTTGTCAAGTTTCGTTCGGTATATTAAATCCTATGAAATTATCAAAGTGGGTTGTACTATGTTGGACAGAATTTTATGTTTGGACTTGGGTGAATGTAACCAGACTTATACTCTCAGATTTTTTCTTAGTTGATGGTGTGAGGACTTATAATGTGATAAAGTATATACGCTGTTGCAACACCTCCATATGAAAGTAGAGGCACATTGTGGTGCTAGTTTGCTGGGTTTTGTCTCCGACCATCGTGTCATGATGATTTTGCAGGTACCCCGAGAGGCCCTTGAGTTTGTCGGAACGTCGATTAACTTCCGTTCCGGCAAATTCGGGTACTCCATATGTCCTATTTTCAGCAAAGGTCATGCTGAAATTTTCCGTGAATTTTAGCATGACTTTGCTAAAAATAGGACATATGGGGTACTTGCGACTAATGCATGGGCCGGGGTATCTTAGTACTTAATTAATAAGGATCAACTGCCTCTCATGTTATGCATGGGCCTCAGCAAAGACAAACCCTAAATGATAAAACTTTGGCTATTATGGTGCCTCGGTGTCGATAAAAAACCTAAGTGATGAAAGCTTAGGCTTTTAGGCTGCCTCAACATCGACAAACCCTAAATGATAAAAGCTTAGCTTTTAGGATGCCTCGGTGTCGACAAACCCTAAATAATGAGACCATGATCTTGTTCCTTGACAATAACCAACATTTTGACCAACATTTTTCCTATTTAGAGCAAAACATGGCCCACAATGATGAGGCCGGCGGTTCGGGCAAGGCATTCTGGGAGCTGTCCCAGGAGATGGAGGAAGAACCTCACCGCTATGAGGACGCCGCGGAAGACACCGATCCCGAGTACACAACCCCTAGTGGCGTCGAGGATGACACCACTGACGGTGCCGCTGAGGATGCCACCACTGATGATGGCGGCGCACGCACAGATGGCAGCCAACTGAAGAGCCAACGGAAGGACCGGCGCCTGAATGTGCTCGGCACCATCAAGGAGGAATTTACTGAAGTGTCCTCCAAGGGGCATCCAACGGCGCCCAAAGAAATAGTCAAGGGGTACGCGGGACAGCTCAGGTGGATTCTCCGGAGCACCGTCTCGATCAACGCCGAGAACCTAAGGCATCATGACCGAGGAAATTTGTGCAACCTCATCTTCACGAAGCTGCACGAACGATACAAGTTCCCTGGTGACTTCGCAAACACACGCCTCTTAGGGAATAAAGTGAACAGTTCCGCCCTCACAAAGATGAGCACGACCCTGGCTACTTCGAGAGCCTCGGTGAAGAGCATGATTGAAAAAGGTGATAGTTATGAGAAGATCAAGGAGAAAAATCCTTCGATGAGCGAAGATGACTACCGGGAGTTCAAGATCAAGTGCGAGAGCAACGCATCTGCGGAATCAAGTCGGTGGGGGAAAGAGATGCGGGACTTGAACTTAGGGGTCCACAAACTCGGTCTCGGCGGTTACAGAGTGGCGGAACCTATATGGGACAAGGAGGACGCGGAGCGTGCTGAGCAAGGCCTACCGCCCCTCTTCGAGAAATACTATGACAAGCAGACCAAGAACTATGTCAGGGCCCGGTACAAGATTGACCCGGTAACCAAGGAGCTTACCACGGATCCGAAGACCAAGGCGCTTGAGCGTGTTCTGGTAAGGAATACACCCCCACGTAGTTAGCTCCGTATGGTTGCATTCTAATTAATGAAGCCAAATTTCTAAATGGTTCACGTTCCTTCCGCAGGACACTAAAAGCAGTAGTGCGGGGTCATCTCAGAGCTCCCCTTTCGACACCCTTTAAATAGGGCGTTGAACGTAATGAAAAACAAGGATACGCTCAGTAAGCCGACGTCAGCTGGTCGTGTGGTCGGCAAAGGCTTGTCCACGAAATGGTCGGAGTACTATACCGCTGGGCGAAAGGAGAGAAAGACCAGCTCGGAAAGCCAGGAGCGCGGGGTTCAACAACTCAAGGCACAAGTGGCGCGGATTCCGGAGATTGTCGAAGAGCAAGTGCGAGACCAACTTGGAGTGACGATCACCGCCATTATGCCTACCTTGGTTTCTGGGCTGCAGGCATGGATTGCGGGCAGCCAATAGGGGCCGCCCCCGATTCCCAGCTTCACGGGCATCAACTCGCGCAATGCGCCGGCGGTGCCATTGGTGTCTCCGGCAGAGGCGGCATTGGTGTCTCCCGCGGTGGCGCCGGCATTGCAGCTTAATACACCCGGGTGTGGGAAGAATACGCCGGCCGGCACCTCGGCAGCAAGCGGCCCCCCGTCACTTGCATGCCCACTGTTGGCGGTGCCTCGACACTAGCCGAGCTCGACACCATCACGGTAAGTAATTAAGCCTCTCGGTCGATGACTTCATCTCCTTGCCTTTGACTGGGCATCCCTGACGCCCTACATGTTTTCGCAGGGCGCCGCCGATGTTCTGTGCACTCTCCTGCACTTCCTGAACGACGAGTTGGTCGATGTCGCCAAGGGCAGAATCGTTCAACCGGGAAGCCGCGTGTTCCACGGTAATCAGATGCCACCCACCATTTATAGGGTTCAACTAGTTCAGCTGCTGCCAGGCTTCGACGACATGTTACCTTCGTATCGACCCCATGGGGCCGATGAAGATGATGTGATGACCCTCAGCGCCTGCATAAACTGGCCCATGCTTTGGCTGAAGAGCCAGATTTGTTTGGGGGCGGGGGACACCACCCCACAGACAACACCGCCAGTCGTGCCGGCGCCAAGCCATGGCAAGACCCCCGCAATGCTACCGGACATGCCGGACATGGATATGGCACAGGATCCGGACATGCATATGGCATAGGATCCAGACGACGTCGACGACCACAACGACAGTACATTTACCAACGTCGATAAGTAATTCAACGAACATGGGTATGGTGACGAATTCTTGGTGCCTCCTTCTCAAGAACCCAACCCTGCAAAAGACGATCCAGCTGGTACCGTGGAGAAACCTAGTTGCAACAGGCGTCGTCTGGCGTTCAGTTCTCAGGAGACGCCTCCAGCTGCCGCCCTCACCGAGCCTCAAATAGCCGAGGTGCCAAATATTATCAGCCCCAACACACTCAAGAAGGTTGTCTGTGAGCAGAACTCGGTCCCATTACAGCAGAAGAAGAAGGGACGGAAAAGAAAGAATAACAAGGGTGCGAGCCAGCCGGCACTGAGTACAATCCGTGCTCAGGATGGGCCACCTACATCTAAGGATATCTCGAGGAGGGTGCATGTGGCAGGTAGGCCGATGCTACCGACTAATCTGCTCAATGCTGGAACTGGTGCTATGCGGAGTCTGCATGACAGTGTTCTTTCTTTGGAGAAGCGGTGTCTCTCCGAGAATATTGTGGCATACCCGGTTTTCATGGCCAAGGTGCCGGAGGGCAAGGGCTTTGTCGATAGCGCCATCGGCAGTATGAACGTCCTACGGTTTGATGACATCTTCGCTATGTTTAACCTTCATCCGCTGCACTACACCTTCATTCGGCTATTTTCGCTGAGTATGGAGATGCGGATAATTAGAGACAAGACCCCGGACATCATGATAGTCGACCCCTTCTACATGCAACCCTACATGTGTGTGGCCCATGCATATGCATGCAGGGGTGGTGTGCTATTTGAATAAGCAACGCATGTCCTTGACGTGACACGTGCCTCACAAACCACACACACAGACGGGAACGTCGAGGACCGGCTGCGTCCGTCCCCGGGACAGAATCTTCGGTGGGTGATCTCATGACAGAACAAGCCTAGACTTGCTCTGTCATCTCGCGATGACATGCACTAACACGGAGAAGCAGTTATTCACCGTGGACTACACCCTCTCGGTGCCGAATAACGCCCTAGACCGCCGGGGCCACCGGATGGGTGCTCGATATGGAGAGTGCCCGAGGGAGGAGGGCACCCCTACATGCGTGTGGCCCATGCATATGCATGCAGGGCGATGTGCTATTTGAATAAGCAACACACGTCCTTGATGTGGCACGTGCCTCACAAACCACACACACGGGCGGGAACGTCGAGGCCCGGTTGCGTTCGTCCCCGAGACAGAGTCTTCAGTGGGCGATCCCATGACAAAACGGGCCTAGACTTGTTCTGTCATCTCGCGATGACATGCACTAATACGAAGAAGCA
>NC_057812.1:681053497-681058056 GCF_018294505.1 Triticum aestivum | reverse complement strand
GGCCACCGGATGGGTGCTCGATATGGAGAGTGCCCGAGGGAGGAGGGCACCCCTACATGCGTGTGGCCCATGCATATGCATGCAGGGCGATGTGCTATTTGAATAAGCAACACACGTCCTTGATGTGGCACGTGCCTCACAAACCACACACACGGGCGGGAACGTCGAGGACCGGTTGCGTTCGTCCCCGAGACAGAGTCTTCAGTGGGCGATCCCATGACAAAACGGGCCTAGACTTGTTCTGTCATCTCGCGATGACATGCACTAATACGAAGAAGCAGTTATTCCCCATGGCCTACCCCCTCTAGGTGCCGAACAACTCCCTAGACCACCAGGGCCACTGGAGGGGTGCCGGTCTCTAGAACCGGACGAGGCCCATCCGAAGAAGAAAACACAAGACGGTAATTATGATGCGCTAAGGTTGTTTGCCAAGCATGAAAGAAAAAAAGAAAAAAAAGTATAATACATATTATCGAGAATGCACAAGAAGGAAAGAGATCTAGGTTAGATGCTTTACCGAGAGCAACTCTCGGAAAAGGTGGCCATTACCGAGAGCCGAGAATCGACCCTCGTTAACCACTGCTCTAATTTTTTTCCCCTTCTCTTTTTGCCTTTGTTCTGCACTATCTTTTTTGTATCTCATATTTCGTATGCTTTTACGACCAAAGTTTATAAATTCCATGACTTTTGATGAATTTTTTCAAAACTCAACTTTAAAGAGTGTCAAGTAAAAAACATGAGAAGAAGCAGTTGTTGACCGTGGCCTACCCCCTCTCTCGGTGCCGGTCAACTTTCTAGACCGGTACCGAGAGAGAACTTTAAAGAGTGTAAAGTACTAAACATGAGAAGAAGCAGTTGTTGACCATGGCCTACCCCCTCCCTCGGTGCCGATCAACTTCCTAGACCGTCGGGGCCACCGGATAGCCCATGCATATACAGGCGATGGCCTCCTTTGAGAGCACAAGAAGTTTTGAGGCCAACGGAGCAACAAGACCCGCACTTCCTGCACAGACGGTACACATTCCCTCTCGATACCCATAGACTATCTCGAAGAATGAGCCTAGGCTTGGTCTGTCATCTCGTGATGATATGCACTAACACGGAGAAGCAGTTATTCACCGTGGACTACACCCGCTCGGTGCCGAATAATGCCCTAGACCGCTGAGGCCACCGGATGGGTGCTCGGTATATAGACCGCCCGAGGGGGGGGGGAGGGCACCCCTACATGTGTCTGGCCCATGCATATGCATGCAGGGGTGGTGTGTTATTTGAATAAGCAATGCACGTCCTTGACGTGACACGTGCCTCACAAACCACACACACGGGCGGGAACGTCGAGGATCGGCTGCGTCCGTCCCCGAGACAGAATCTTCGGTGGGTGATCCCATGACAGAACGAGCCTGGACTTGGTGTGTCATCTCGCGATGACATGCACTAACACGGAGAAGCAGTTATTCACCATGGACTACACCCTCTCGGTGCCGAATAACGCCCTAGACCGCTGGGGCCACCGGATGGGTGCTAGATATGGAGACCGCCCGAGGGGGGGAGGGCACCCCTACATGCGTGTGTCCCATGCATATGCATGTAGGGGTGGTGTGCTATTTGAATAAGCAACGCATGTCCTTGACGTGGCACGCGCCTCACAAACCACACATACGGGCGGGAACGTCGAGGACCGGCTGTGTTCGTCCCCGAGACAGAGTCTTCGGTGGGGGATCCCGTGACAGAACGGGCCTAGACATGGTCTGTTATCTCACGATGACATGCACTAACACGAAGAAGTAGTTATTCCCCGTGGCCTAGCCCCTCTAGGTGCCGATCAATGCCCTAGACCGCCGGGGCCACCGGAGGGGTGCCGGTCTCTAGAACCGGACGAGGCCCATCCGAAGAAGAAAACACAAGATGGTAATTATGATGTGCTAAGGTTGTTTGCCAAGTATGAAAGAAAAAAAATAAAAAAAAGGTATAATACATATTATCGATAACGCACAAGAAGGAAAGAGATCTAGGTTAGATGCTTTACCGAGAGCAACTCTCGGAAAATGTGGCCACTACCGAGAGCCGAGAATCGACCCTCGTTAACCACTGCTCTATTTTTTCTCTTCTCTTTTTGTCTTTGTTTTGCACTATCTTTTTTGTATCTCATATTTCATATGCTTTTACGGCCAAAGTTTATAAATTCCATGACTTTTGATGATTTTTTTCAAAAGTCCTCTTTAAAGAGTGTAAAGTAAAAAAACATGAGAAGAAGCAGTTATTGACCACGGCCTACCCCCTCTCTCGGTGCCGGTCAACTTTCTAGACCGGCACCGAGAGAGAACTTTAAAGTGTAAAGTAATAAATATGAGAAGAGGCAGTTGTTGACCGTGGACAACCCCCTCTCTCAGTGCCGGCCAACTTCCTAGACCGCCGGGGCCACTGGATAGCCCATGCATATACATGTGATGGCCTCCTTTGAGAGTAGAAGAAGTTTCGAGGCCTACAGAGCAACATGACATGCACTTCCTGCACAAACCGGATACATTCCCTCTCGATACCCATTGACTATCTCTAAGAACGGGCCTAGACTTCGTCTGTCATCTCGCGATGACATGCACTAACACGGAGAAGCAGTTATTCACCGTGGACTACACCCTCTCGGTGCCGAATAATGCCCTAGACCGCCGGGGCCACCGGATGGGTGCTCGATATAGAGACCGCCCGAGGGGGGAGGGCACCCCTACATGTGTGTGGACCATGCATATGCATGCAGGGGTGGTGTGCTATTTGAATAAGCAACGCACGCCCTTGACATGACACGTGCCCCACAAACCACACACACAGGCGGGAACGTCGAGGACCGGCTGCGTCCGTCCCTGGGACAGAATCTTCGGTGGGTGATCTCATGACAGCACGAGCCTAGACTTGGTCTGTCATCTCGCGATAAAATGCACTAACACGGAGAAGCAGTTATTCACCGTGGACTACACCCTCTCGGTGCCGAATAACGCCCTAGACCGCCGGGGCCACCGGATGGGTGCTCGATATGGAGAGCACCCGAGGGGGGAGGGCACCCCTACATGCGTGTGGCCCATGCATATGCATGCAGGGGCGGTGTGCTATTTGAATAAGCAACACACGTCCTCGATGTGGCACGTGCCTCACAAACCACGCACACGGGCGGGAACGTCGAGGACCGGCTGCGTTCGTCCCCGAGACAGAGTCTTCAGTGGGCGATCCCGTGACAAAACGGGCCTAGACTTGGTCTGTCATCTTGCGATGACATGCACTAATACGAAGAAGCAGTTATTCCCCATGGCCTACCCACTCTAGGTGCCAAACAACGCCCTAGACCGCCAGGGCCACCGGAGGGGTGCCGGTCTCTAGAACCGGACAAGGCCCATCCGAAGAAGAAAACACAAGACGGTAATTATGATGTGCTAAGTTTGTTTGCCAAGCATGAAAGAAAAAAATAAAAAAAAAGTATAATACATATTATCGAGAATGCACAAGAAGGAAAGAGATCTAGGTTAGATGCTTTACCGAGAGCAACTCTCGGAAAAGGTGGCCATTACCGAGAGCCGAGAATCGACCCTCGGTAACCACTGCTCTAATTTTTTCCCCTTCTCTTTTTGCCTTTATTTTGCACTATCTTTTTTGTATCTCATATTTCGTATGCTTTTACGACCAAAGTTTATAAATTCCATGACTTTTGATGAATTTTTTCAAAACTCAACTTTAAAGAGTGTAAAGTAAAAAACATGAGAAGAAGAAGTTGTTGACCGTGGCCTACCCCCTCTCTCGGTGCCGGTCAACTTTCTCGACCGGTACCGAGAGAGAACTTTAAAGAGTGTAAAGTACTAAACATGAGCAGAAGCAGTTGTTGACCGTGGCCTACCCCCTCTCTCGGTGCTGGTCAACTTTCTCGACCGGTACCGAGAGAGAACTTTAAAGATTGTAAAGTACTAAACATGAGAAGAAGCAGTTGTTGACCGTGGCCTACCTCCTCTCTTGGTGCCGATCAACTTCCTAGACCGTCGGGGCCACCGGATAGCCCATGCATATACATGTGATGGCCTCCTTTGAGAGCACAAGAAATTTCGAGGCCAACGGAGCAATAGGACCCGCACTTCCTGCACAAACCGTACACGTTCCCTCTCGATACCCATAGACTATCTCGAAGAACGAGCCTACGCTTGGTCTGTCATGTTGTGATGATATGCACTAACACGGAGAAGCAGTTATTCACCGTGGACTACACCCTCTCGGCGCCGAATAATGCCCTAGACCGCTGGGGCCACCGGATGGGTGCTCGATATAGAGACCGCCCGAGGGGGAGGGCACCCCTACATGTGTTTGGCCCATGCATATGCATGCAGGGGTGGTGTGCTATTTGAATAAGCAACGCACATCCTTGACGTGACACGTGCCTCACAAACGACACACACGGGCCGGAACATCGAGGATCGGCTGCGTCCGTCCCCAAGACAGAATCTTCGGTGGGTGATCCCATGACAGAACGAGCCTAGACTTGGTGTGTCATCTCGCGATGACATGCACTAACACGGAGAAGCAGT
>NC_057812.1:681047220-681052963 GCF_018294505.1 Triticum aestivum | reverse complement strand
ACCGGCTGCGTCCGTCCCTGGGACAGAATCTTCGGTGGGTGATCTCATGACAGAACGAGCCATGCTTGGTCTGTCATCTCACGATGACATGCACTAACACGGAGAAGCAGTTATTCACCGTGGACTACACCCTCTCGGTGCCGAATGACGCCCTAGACCGCCGGGGCCACCGGATGGGTGCTCGATATGGAGAGCGCCCGAGGGGGAGGGCACCCCTACATGCGTGTGGCCCATGCATATGCATGCAGGGGCGGTGTGCTATTTGAATAAGCAACACACGTCCTCGATGTGGCACGTGCCTCACAAACCATACACATGGGCGGGGACGTCGAGGACCAGCTGCATTCGTCCCCGAGACAGAGTCTTCGGTGGGCGATTCCGTGACAAAACGGGCCTAGACTTGGTCTGTCATCTCGCGATGACATGCACTAATACGAAGAAGCAGTTATTCCCTGTGGCCTACCCCCTCTAGGTGCCGAACAACGCCCTAGACCGCCAGGGCCACCGGAGGGGTGCCGGTCTCTAGAACCGGACGAGGCCCATCCGAAGAAGAAAACACAAGACGGTAATTATGATGTGCTAAGGTTGTTTGCCAAGCATGAGAGAAAAAACAAAAAAAGTATAATACATATTATCGAGAATGCACCAGAAGGAAAGAGATCTAGGTTAGATGCTTTACCGAGAGCAACTCTCAGAAAAGGTAGCCATTACCGAGAGCCGAGAATCGACCCTCGGTAACCACTGCTCTAATTTTTTCCCCTTCTCTTTTTGCCTTTGTTTTGCACTATATTTTTTGTATCTCATATTTCGTATGCTTTTACGACCAAAGTTTATAAATTCCATGACTTTTGATGAATTTTTTCAAAACTCAACTTTAAAGAGTGTAAAGTAAAAAACATGAGAAGAAGAAGTTGTAAACCGTGGCCTACCCCCTCTCTCGGTGCCGGTCAACTTTCTAGACCGGTACCGAGAGAGAACTTTAAAGAGTGTAAAGTACTAAACATGAGAAGAAGCAGTTGTTGACCGTGGCCTACCCCCTCTCTCGGTGTCGATCAACTTCCTAGACCGTCAGGGCCACCGGATAGCCCATGCATATACATGTGATGGCCTCCTTTGAGAGCACAAGAAGTTTCGAGGCCAACGGAGCAACAGGACCCGCACTTCCTGCACAAACCGTACACATTCTCTCGCGATACCCATAGACTTTCTCGAAGAATGAGCCTAGGCTTGGTCTGTCATCTCGCGATGATATTCACTAACACGGAGAAGCAGTTATTCACCATGGACTACACCCTCTCGGTGCCGAATAATGCCCTAGACCGCTGGGGCCACCGGATGGGTGCTCGATATAGAGACCGCCCGAGGGGGGGAGGGCACCCCTACATGTGTGTGGACCATGCATATGCATGCAGGGGTGGTGTGTTATTTGAATAAGCAATGCACGTCCTTGACGTGACATGTGCGTCACAAACCACACACACGGACGGGAACGTCGAGGATCGGCTGCGTCTGTCCCCGAGACAGAATCTTCGGTGGGTGATCCCGTGACAGAACGAGCCTAGACTTGGTGTGTCATCTCGCGATGACATGCACTAACATGGAGAAGCAGTTATTCACCATGGACTACACCCTCTCGGTGCCGAATAACACCCTAGACCACCGGGGCCACCGGATGGGTGCTAGATATGGAGACCGCCCGAGGGGGGAGGGCACCCCTACATGCGTGTGTCCCATGCATATGCATGCATGCAGGGGTGGTGTGCTATTTGAATAAGAAACGCATGTCCTTGACGTGGCGCGCGCCTCACAAACCACACACACGGGCGGGAACGTCGAGAACCGGCTGTGTTCGTCCCCGAGACAGAGTCTTCGGTGGGCAATCCCGTGAAAGAACAGGCCTAGACATGGTCTTTTATCTCATGATGACATGCACTAACACGAAGAAGCAGTCATTCCCCGTGGCCTAGCCCCTCTAGGTGCCGATCAACGCCCTAGACCGCCAGGGCCACCAGAGGGATGTCGGTCTCTAGAACCGGACGAGGCCCAACCGAAGAGGAAAACACAAGACGGTAATTATGATGTTCTAAGGTTGTTTGCCAAGCATGAAAGAAAAAAATAAAAAAGGTATAATACATATTATCGATAATGCACAAGAAGGAAAGAGATCTAGGTTAGATGCTTTACCGAGAGCAACTCTCGGAAAAGGTGGCCATTACTGAGAGCCGAGAATCGACCCTCATTAACCACTGCTCTAATTTTTTTCCCTTCTCTTTTTGTCTTTGTTTTGCACTATCTTTTTTGTATCTCATATTTCATATGCTTTTATGACCAAAGTTTATAAATTCCATGACTTTTGATGATTTTTTTCAAAAGTCCTCTTTAAAGAGTGTAAAGTAAAAAACATGAGAAGAAGCAGTTGTTGACCGTGGCCTACCCCCTCTCTCAGTGCCGGTCAACTTTCTAGACCGGCATCGAGAGAGAACTTTAAAGAGTGTAAATTAATAAACATGAGAAGAGGCAGTTGTTGACCATGGCCAACCCCCTCTCTCAGTGCCGGTCAACTTCCTAGACCGCCGGGGCCACTGGATAGCCCATGCATATACATGTGATGGCCTCCTTTGAGAGTAGAAGAAGTTTCGAGGCCTACAGAGCAACATGACATGCACTTCCTGCACAAACCGGACACATTCCCTCTCGATACCCATAGACTATCTCGAAGAACGGGCCTAGACTTGGTCTGTCATCTCGCGATGACATGCACTAACACGGAGAAGCAGTTATTCACCGTGGACTACACCCTCTCGGTGCCGAATAATGCCCTAGACCGCCGGGGCCACTGGATGGGTGCTCGATATAGAGACCGCCCGAGGGGGGAGGGCACCCCTACATGCGTGTGGCCAATGCATATGCATGCAGGGCGGTGTGCTATTTGAATAAGCAACACACGTTCTCGACGTGGCACGTGCCTCACAAACCACACACACAGGCGGGAACGTCGAGGATCGGCTGTGTTCGTCCCTGAGACAGAGTCTTCGGTGGGCGATCCCGTGACAAAACGGGCCTAGACTTGGTCTGTCATCTCGCGATGACATGCACTAATACGAAGAAGCAGTTATTCCCTGTGGCCTACCCCCTCTAGGTGCCGAACAACACCCTAGACCGCCAGGGCCACCGGAGGGGTGCCGGTCTCTAGAACCGGACGAGGCCCATCCGAAGAAGAAAATACAAGACGGTAATTATGATGTGCTAACGTTGTTTGCCAAGCATGAAAGGAAAAAACAAAAAAAGTATAATACATATTATCGAGAATGCACAAGAAGGAAAGAGATCTAGGTTAGATGCTTTACCGAGAGCAACTCTCGGAAAAGGTGGCCATTACCGAGAGCCGAGAATCGACCCACGGTAACCACTGCTCTAATTTTTCCCCTTCTCTTTTTGCCTTTGTTTTGCACTATCTTTTTTGTATCTCATATTTCGTATGCTTTTACGACCAAAGATTATAAATTCCATGAATTTTGATGAATTTTTTCAAAACTCAACCTTAAAGTGTGTAAAGTAAAAAACATGAGAAGAAGCAGTTGTTGACCGTGGCCTACCCCCTCTCTTGGTGCCGGTCAACTTTCTCGACCGGTACCGAGAAAGAACTTTAAAGAGTGTAAAGTAATAAACATGAGAAGAGGCAGTTGTTGACCATGGCCAACCCCCTCTCTCAGTGCAGGTCAACTTCCTAGACCGCCGGGGCCACTGGATAGCCCATTCATATACATGTGATGGCCTCCTTTGAGAGTAGAAGAAGTTTGGAGGCCTACAGAGCAACATGACATGCACTTCGTACATAAACCGGACACATTCCCTCGCGATACCCATAGACTATCTCGAAGAACGGGCCTAGACTTGGTCTGTCATCTCGCGATGACATGCACTAACATGCAGAAGTAGTTATTCACCGTGGACTACACCCTCTCGGTGCCAAATAATGCCCTAGACCGCCGGGGCCACCGGATGGGTGCTCGATATAGAGACCGCCCGAGGGGGGAGGGCACCCCTACATGCGTGTGGCCCATGCATATGCATGCAGCGGTGGTGTGCTATTTGAATAAGCAACGCACGTCCCTGACGTGACACGTGCCTCACAAACCACAAGCATGGGCGGGAACGTCGAGGACCGGCTGCGTCCGTCCCCGAGACAGAATCTTCGGTGGGTGATCTCGTGACAGAACGAGCCTACACTTGGTCTGTCATCTCGCGATGACATGCACTAACACGGAGAAGCAGTTATTCACCATGGGCTACACCCTCTCGGTGCCGAATAACGCCCTAGACCGTCGGGGCCACCGGATGGGTGCTCGATATGGAGAGCGCCCGAGGGGGGAGGGCACATGTGCGTGGCCCATGCATATGCATGCAGGGGCGGTGTGCTATTTGAATAAGCAACACAAGTCCTCGATGTGGCACGTGCCTCACAAACCACACACATGGGCGGGAACATCGAGGACCGGCTGCATTCGTCCCCGAGACAGAGTCTTCGGTGAGTGATCCCGTGACAAAACGGGCCTAGACTTGGTCTGTCATCTCGCGATGACATGCACTAATACGAAGAAGCAGTTATTCCCCGTGGCCTACCCCCTCTAGGTGCCGAACAACGCCCTAGACCGCCAGGGCCACCGGAGGGGTGCCGGTCTCTAGAACTGGACGAGGCCCATTCGAAGAAGAAAACACAAGACGGTAATTATGATGTGCTAAGGTTGTTTGCCAAGCATGAAAGCAAAAAAAGAAAAAAAAGTATAATACATATTATCGAGAATGCACAAGAAGGAAAGAGATCTAGGTTAGATGCTTTACCGAGAGCAACTCTCGGAAAAGGTGGCCATTACCGAGAGCCGAGAATCGACCCTCGGTAACCACTACTCTAATTTTTTTCCCTTCTCTTTTTGCCTTTGTTTTGCACTATCTTTTTTGTATCTCATATTTCATATGCTTTTACGACCAAAGTTTATAAATTCCATGACTTTTGATGAATTTTTTCCAAACTCAACTTTAAATAGTCTAAAGTAAAAACATGAGAAGAAGCAGTTGTTAACCGTGGCCTACCCCCTCTCTCGGTGCCGGTCAACTTTCTAGACCGGTACCGAGAGAGAACTTTAAAGAGTGTAAAGTACTAAACATGAGAAGAAGCAGTTGTTGACCGTGGCCTACCCCCTCTCTCGGTGCCGATCAACTTCCTAGACCGTCGGGGCCACCGGATAGCCCATGCATATACATGCGATGGCCTCCTTTGAGAGCACAAGAAGTTTCGAGGCCAACGGAGCAACAGGACCCGCACTTCCTGCACAAACCGTACACATTCCCTCTCGATACCCATAGACTATCTCGAAGAACGAGCCTAGGCTTGGTCTGTCATCTCGTGATGATATGCCCTAACACGGAGAAGCAGTTATTCACCGTGGACTACACCCTCTCGGTGCCGAATAATGCCCTAGACCACTGGGGCCACCGGATGGGTGCTCGATATAGAGACCGCCCAAGGGGGGGAGGGCACCCCTACATGTCTGTGGCCCATGCATATGCATGCAGGGTTGGTGTGTTATTTGAATAAGCAACGCACGTCCTTGATGTGACACGTGCCTCACAAACCACACACACGGGCGGGAACGTCGAGGATCAGCTACGTCCGTCCCCGAGACAGAATCTTCGGTGGGTGATCCTGTGACAGAACGAGCCTAGACTTGGTGTGTCATCTCGT
>NC_057812.1:681040454-681047040 GCF_018294505.1 Triticum aestivum | reverse complement strand
CATGCACTAACATGGAGAAGCAGTTATTCACCATGGACTACACCCTCTCGGTGCCGAATAACGCCCTAGACCGCCGAGGCCACCGGATGGGTGCTAGATATGGAGACCACCCGAGGGGGGGGGCACCCCTACATGCGTGTGTTCCGTGCATATGCATGCAGGGGTGGTGTGCTATTTGAATAAGCAACGCATGTCCTTGATGTGGCACGCGCCTCACAAACCACACACACGGGCGGGAACGTCGAGGACCGGCTGCGTTCGTCCCCGAGACAGAGTCTTCGGTGGGAGATTCCGTGATAGAACAGGCCTAGACATGGTATGTTATCTCACGATGACATGCACTAACACGAAGAGGCAGTTATTCCCAGTGGCCTACCCCCTCTAGGTGCCGATAAACTCCCTAGGCCGCTGGGGCCACCGGAGGGGTGCCGGTGTCTAGAACCGGACGAGGCCCATCCGAAGAAGAAAACACAAGACGGTAATTATGATGTGCTAAGGTTGTTTGCCAAGCATGAAAGAAAACAACAAAATAAGTATAATACATGTTATCGAGAATGCACAAGAAGGAAACAGATCTAGGTTAGATGCTTTACCGAGAGCAACTCTTGGAAAAGGTGGCCATTACCGAGAGCCGAGAAACGACCCTCGGTAACCGCTGCTCTAATCTTTTTCCTTCTCTTTTTGTCCTTGTTTTGCACTATCTTTTTTGTATCTCATCTTTCATATGCTCTTACGACCAAAGTTTATAAATTCCATGACTTTCGATGAATTTTTTCAAAACTCAACTTTAAAGAGTGTAAAGTAAAAAACATGAGAAGAAGCAGTTGTTGACCGTGCCCTACCCCCTCTCTCGGTGCCGGCCAACTTTCTAGACCGGCACCAAGAGAGAACTTTACAGAGTGTGAACTAATAAACATGAGAAGAAGCAGTTGTTGACCGTGGCCTACCTCCTCTCTCAGTGCCGGTAAACTTCCTAGACCGCCGGGGCCACCGGATAGGCCATGCATATACATGCGATGGCCTCATTTGAGAGCACAAGAAGTTTCAAGGCCAACGGAGCAACAGGATCTGCACTTCCTACACAAACTAGACACATTCCCTCTCGATACCCATAGACTATCTCGAAGAATGGGCCTAGATTTGGTATGTCATCTCGCGATGACATGCACTAACACGGAGAAGCAGTTATTCACCGTGGATTACACCCTCTCGGTGACGAATAATGCCCTAGGCCGCCAGGGCCACCGGATTGGTGCTCGATATAGAGACCGCCCAAGGGGGAGAGGGCACTCCTACATGCGTGTGGCCCATGCATATGCATGCAGGGATAGTGTGCTATATGAATAAGCAACGCACGTCCTTGACGTGACACGTGCCTCACAAACCACACACACGGGCAGGAACGTCGAGGACCGGCTGCGTCCGTCCCCAAGACAAAATCTGTGACACCCCAAAATTTTGTCCTTGTTTTATTACTTAAAATTTTGCCAGGAGATTTAAACTTTCACTTTTTGGATCTTTCTTTTGATTTCAGAACCATTCGTTCTTGGTTATTATGGAGTTTTACCCCAAGTGAAAACTTTCCAAATATATTGGGACTTGTTACCCTCTCAAGAAAAATTTTCTTTTATATATGGGATTAATTGTATAATTATTTTTCCTGATCTCCATTTCTTTAAAAATGGCTTCCCATGGTTTTAGGGTCCCATTTGTACTACAACCCTTTTATAAATTCATCTGAAATTCCAACCAAATTTTGGAGAGGTCATGTGATGTTTTTGAATCACTTTTATGCAAAAACATATTTCTTTCTTTGGATATTATGAACTCTACACCAAGTTTTCAAATCTGGTCTAGAGAGCAATTTTGCACTACAACCTATTCAAATATTTCTTTGAAGCTTCCACCAAAATTATGGGATGTTAATAGGAGTATTTCATTCAACATTAAGCAAAAACCCATGGATGTTCTTTGAAAATTTTGAGTGAATCAACCTCTTTTTCATTCTGGTCCAGCATGGTGATTTGTACAGCAACCACCTTTTAACTTGCCCTTTTAGCTATGATTCCTTTTCCTACGTATAGCCCATGCTACAAAACCCTTAAGTCCAGGAGGTTGGACTCATTGGAGCACATTTGGTTCATGGAATTATGTTCTTTTCCTTTTGTCCAGAACTGGAGTTTTGCAAAACTTACACTAACAAGTTTGACCTTTGGCAAACTAACCTCACCACCCTCTGTATCATCTAAAGAGACCCCAATCTAGAAATTTGGGCCACCCCAAGAGTTACCTAGATGCCCATGGCATTTTGTCAAACACCCTGTGAGCATGGCCAGTTTGGGCATGAACTTTGAGTTTGCATTGTGATCTTGATCCACTGACCCAGTAACCATGTCCACTAAGCTCCTAGCTACTCCTAACCTAGGTCTGCTAATTGCCAGCCTCACCCAAGCTCTGTGGCATGCATTGGCATTTCGTCAAGCAGCTACCGTGCGTGCTCTGGGCGCGCCCAGAGCGCACGTTTTGCACGCGCGCGCACTGAGCCGCCGCGTCGCACGGCTGCCTCACCGCGCCCGCTCTGGCCACTCCCCACTCGCAGCCAGTGCCCCGACTTCTCCCTCACCGCAGAGCCGCCTGGACCCCTCCTCCTGGCGCCCCACAGCGCCACCGACACTAGCCGCCGACGGCCGCAGCAGGGATCTGCCATGGACAGCGCCGCCCGAACCACACCAGCGCGCCAGCTCGCTCGTGGAACAGCCCGAACTCATCCGCAAGGCCGTCCGCTAGTGCTCGTCGTCGCCATGTCGCCTGCAGCAAAAGGAGGCCCCCGAGCTCGTCTAAGCCCTCAGGCAGCCTCATACCATCCTCCAAGTACCCCCCCCATAGCCAGAGAACGACGGGAGGAGGTCGTCTTCCTCACCTCCGACGGGTTCGGCCGCCACCATGATCCGGTCAAATTCGTCGCGAGCAGGCCCTCCCCCGCCCATCCAGCAACACCACTCGACTCCCCTCAACCTAGCGGAGGTGCCCAGCCTCTCATATGCGATCGAGAACCACCGTAGCCCCAAACCCCCATTGCTCCCGAAGCCTCCTCCGCCGCGAAGCTCACCGCCGGCGACTCCCTCCACCCCCGCCGACCCAACGACCACCGGGAGGACCGCCCCGGTCTTGCGGATCCATCCCGACCCTTTGGAGCCCGCAGGGAGCCGCCGTTCGCCGGCGTTGATCGCCGGAGCCTCGCCTCCGTTCGGGCAGAGGAAGAGGAGGGAGAGAGGACTGGTCAAACCTGACCAGTGGGCCCCCTGGACCCACTGTCAGCGACCCAGTCCCACCCGCGTGTTTTAAGTGAAAACGCAAACAGCCGGAAGTACGTCTCCTCTGCTCCAAAAGCATATTCTCATCGAAACGTTTTCTTTTCTGTTTTATTTTAAAAAACAGAGTTTGACTGAAACTTTGACTGGCTATAACTTTTTAAATATAAATCCAAATGACTTGATTCTTTTTCTATTGCTTCCCAAATATTGTCTAGTTTATTTTCATATTTATTTCAAAATTTTCCAAACAACTTTTTTGTACTGTTTTTAAAGTATGTGTTAATTCAAATTTATTTAAAATAGGATTTGTTGGAGAGAGGAGAAAACTTTCAAAAGTTTTGGAGAGCACCTCACCTCTCCGCACCTTGAAGGCAAGCATTTTGAACCCTGGCATAATATATTTTGGGGATTGTTTGATACAGTTATAACCCCACCTCAACATGAAGCATTAGTTATTTTTATGTGACGATATGATCATACGCTTTGAGTGCAAAAATGGAAATGTTTGCTGTTGGAAATGGACATACTCGTGATAGCAATCACCCTCATATGCCTCTCATGCCTACCGGGAAGGATCCGAGGAAAGTCTCTGTCTTGGGTAGACACGAGCTTGTCCCTCGTCGAGATGGTTATGACCGGTGGGGCAGGGGGAGGCATGATGAGTGGTGGTTGTGTCTAATGGATGTGAAATGTTATCCTTGAGCTAATCATGCAGGAAATACTTAAGCCTCCTGAGTCGGCCGTAGATCGAATCTTGTTCCAGCAACCCCCATACTTGTTTCGTGCTGCCACTTGTCCCTGCCGTAGGTAGGGTACGGTTCAGTAAGTTGTCAACCCCTGTCCTAGCACACACCGTACAGAGAGGCCATGGTGGAAGATACCGGCTGCATCCGGTAGGCATGCCACCTGGTCCGGGGGCATGGGTGTTTCTGGTTGGGACCGAGAGGGGAGGCCACCCCTTAGAGCGCGCGATAGAAATTTGATCCCATGCTACGCGAGGTTGTAGCCTTCCCACTTAGAGTTTTGCTTAACAGGTGTCTGGGTGATTCCAGACACGAGTAAAGTTAAGCTGGTGTGTGCAAGTCAGGCGTGTTCTCGACTAAAAGACCGTGGACGGAATTAGTTCTGAGGGACTAAAGAAATCCGTTACTCGTGGGTAAAGAGTACACCCTCTGTGGAGATATTATACCTATTCAAATAGCCGTCTCCATGGTTAAGGACTACAGTCTGGGATGGGTCAAGTGTCGGTCTTAGTGTCGGTCTTCGGAGGAAAACTGCTGAACCAAAACATGGATCATGACTTGTGGCATATGATGATTATGATTATTATTATTATGGACTAACCATTTATGTTATTTGAATTATTGAGTATCCCTGGGACGGTTCTACCTCCTGGATACTCGCTGTGATTATTCTTATATAAGCCCTTTATGAGGTGTCGCACAGACGCCCGACTGTGGCATGCTTGTTATTTCATTTACTTATAAGCCCTTTATGTGGTGTCGCACAGACGCCCGACTGTGGCATGCTTGTTATTCCCTTTATATATAAGCCCTTTCTGTGGTGTCGCTCAGACGCCCGACTGAGGCATGCTTCATATTATTATCCTTTCGAGTCGTCGCTTCAGACACCCGATCGGTGCTTTTCATTTCTACTCCCTGATTGTTTACTCATGTTTTTTTGAATGATCTGCTTGCGCACATCATGAACCTTATTTCTTAACTGACGAAGTGATCATAGAATATTTTGAAACATGATTATCAGTGGCTATATTATACTTGTGTTCTTAATGTTTGCGAGTACATTCAAAGTACTCATTGGCTTGTACCTAGCTCTTGTCTTGGCCAGATCTCTTGCGTGGAGAGGAGCGTTGTGATGACAGCCCCGGAACCTACGCAATGTTGATAGCAGCCTCGTGAAGATAGGAGTTAACCTGGTCAGCTGTTCCTATGGGAAATGGAGTCCCATAGACGCTGGTGATCCGCAAACCGCTTTCGCCTTCAGCCTCTAGCAAACCATTTGTTGTACTCATAGGCCATAATGGTCTTGTACTGCATATTTTGTATTTTGCTTGGAGTTTCTGTAACAAGTTGGTGTCTCATCAGCTAACAGTAATCCTGGGGCTGGTGAGCACAAGGGCCACTTTTGGGAAATGAATATCCCGAAAAACCGGTCCTGACAAAATCTTTGGTGGGTGATCCCGTGACAGAACGAGCCTAGAATTGGTCTGTCATCTCGCGATGACATGCACTAACACGGAGAAGCAGTTATTCGCCATGGACTACACCCTCTCGGTGCCGAATAACGCCCTAGACCGCCGGGGCCACCGGATGGGTGCTCGATATGGAGACCGCCCGAGGGGGGAGGGCACCCCTACATGCGTGTGGCCCATGCATATGCATGCAGGGTGGTGTGCTATTTGAATAAGCAACGCACGTCCTTGACGTGGCAAGTGCCTCACAAACCACACGCACGGGCGGGAACGTTGAGGACCGGCTGCGTTCGTCCCTGAGACAGAGTCTTCGGTGGGCGATCCCGTTACAGAACGGGCCCAGACTTGGTCTGTCATCTCGTGATGACATGCACTAACACGAAGAAGCAGTTATTCCCCGTGGCCTACCCCCTCTAGGTGTCAAACAACGCCCTAGACTGTCGGGGCCACCGGAGGGGTGCCGGTCTCTAGAACCGGACGAGGCCCATCATTTGAAAAATAAGACACAAGACGTTAATTATGATGTGCTAAGGTTGTTTGCCAAGCATGGAAGAAAACAACAAAAAAAGTACAACAACAAAATTATAATACATATTATGGAGAATGCAGAAGAAGGATGCTTTACCTAGAGTCCCTTTCAGAAAATGCGGCCATTGCCAAGTGCCTCTGGACGACCCTCGGTAACCACTGTCGGTGCGGCTCTCGGAAAAGCCCCCGAGATCTAGGTTAACACTTTTACCGAGTGTCGCCGAAAGTTGGCTCTCGGAAATGTTTCCCGCGGGGACTTATGAAAATTTCCCCCCTCGCGCGCGCTCACTCCTTTGTTCTCTCTATTTCTCTCGCCCCTGCCGCCTCTGTCCGCAGCTGCCCCTCAGCGCCGCCGCTCCATCCGGCTTGCTCAGCCGCCGCTGCCGCCTCCGCCACCGGGAGTGCCTCCCCCGATCCCTCCACCTCCACCGAGAACCCCCCCCCACTGCCACCTCCATCGAGATCATCCACCGCCATCCCGTCTGCCGCCGCCTACGCCGCCACCCCGTATGTCGTCGCAGCCGCCACCTAG
>NC_057812.1:681023591-681040268 GCF_018294505.1 Triticum aestivum | reverse complement strand
GAGCTCCACGGTTGGTTTTTTATATTTAGGTGTGTATATATGTGCATATATAATGAATGGTGTATGTGAGTGTGTGTGTGGGAGAGGGGTGCTATTGGTGTGTGTGTGTGTGTGTGCATGTGTGACTGAGTGTGTGATGTGTGTGTATGGATATGTGAGTTTGTTTGTGTGTGGGGGGGGGGGGTGAGGGAGTGTTATTGATGTTTGTGTGTTTGACATATGATTGACACGACTTCATTCTTTCATGCAGGACATGCATCTATTTTGACAATAGAGAGAGTAAATTTAGTTGCATGCTTCAAGGGTAATCTCTTCTCGTTCATGTGTAGGTTTTCATTATTTGTAGATCACATAAATAGTCGCGTAACCTAGGTGTCTCCCGTTCGGAAGGGTTGTATCTATAAATATGCAAGTCTTTGCATATTTATAACCTCAACTCTTTCTAATTGTCCGTGTTTTCCATGGACAACCCGAGGATGTGTAGGCGGGTCGTTTTCATGATGTACTTAGATCCGAGACAGAATTTCGACAGTGTCTCCTTGTTGTTCTCTAGATACACATCCTCTTGGCTTATTGCTGAGACATGTATTTGGAGAACAGTCGGGAGGTGCTGCCGAAATTTTGTCTCGGGTCGGAGTACGTCATGAAAGCGGACCCAGCCTACACATTCTCGGGTGGGATTAGGACCTATCTTTACCTATTACATCGCTCAGTGCATGTCGTAAAACTTGATGGAGCCACTTGTTACATAAAAAAATTATGTGTGTGTTTCACTTTATATCAGAGGATGGAAGAACGTGAGTGGATGTACACCGGACATCCCAGCATGGAGGGTATGACCCCTGAGTGGACGTCGAAGACCAATGATTTCCTGGAATTAGTATTTGCTGGAGAAACGTCAGTTCATGGAATTTGGTGCCCATGCATGGAGTGTGATAACCATACTGAAAGAGATAAGATTACTATGAGTAAACACTTAGGAAAATATGGGTTTACCCCAGGCTATTACCGGTGGATCTTTCACGGTGAGACAGAACAGTCTAGGGCAGAGGTGGTGCGACAACGCACCGGCGAATATGATACTCGGATTGAAAACCTGTTAGATGACATCCACCGTGCGGATCCGCGGGAGGACCCAAACTCCAAGGAGCCGCCGGAAAGCCCTGAACAGTATCATGCAGCTTTGTTTGCGGCACAAAAACCCCTTCACGCCCATACAAAGGTTACTCAACTAGATGGCATTGCACGCCTAATGGCCCAGAAGGCAAACCATAACATGAGCATAATTTGCTTCAATGAGTTATTGTCAGTTATTGCTAGCATGTTGCCTAAAGAAAATATATTGCCAAAGAACATGTACGAGTCGAACAAAATCCTCAGTTCACTTAAGATGCCGTATGAGCAAATACATGCTTGCCCAAACGGATGCATGTTATTTAGAAATGAACATAAAGATACGAATTAGTGTGTCAAGTGCAAATCCTCTAGGTATATTGAGGTAATAGGTGATGATGGTAGCAAGAGGCAGCTCACAATTGCCGTCAATATCCTTCGATATCTTTCATTAATAGAAAGGATCCAGAGGCTTTATATGACCGAGGAAACTGCCCAATATATGAGATGGGCCGCCAAAGGGAAGATGTACAATACAAAAAAATGCAACATCCCACTACTAGAAAAAGGGCTATAGCTGATATGGACATTAATGGCGCACCATGTATGTGGTGCGCCGCTGCTATACAGCAGTGGCGCACCAGATACTAGTGCGCCATTAGTATCCTCATTACTAATGGCGCACCAGACACACGGTGCGCCATTACTAGCAAATTTTATTTTATTTTTTATTTTCCAAAACTATTAATGGCGCACCAGGGCACAGTGCGCCTTTACTAGTTTTAACTAGTAATGGTGCACCACACGCTCGGTGCGCCACTACTGACAATTTTTTTTACTTTTTTTTCAAAAGTAGTAATGGCGCACCTGGGTGAAGTGCGCCATTACTAGCTCAAACTAGTAATGGCGCACCACACCCACGGTGCACCACTACTGAGAATTATATTTTTGTTTTGCAAAACTAGTAATGGCGCACCCCTGGCAGGTGCACCATTAGTAACCAGGGTTACTAATGGCGCATTTGTAGGTGGTGCGCCATTAGTAACTTGAGACCGGCTAGATATTTTGGACAGCCACCTACCACACTCACTTTCCCCACTTCATTCTCTCCTCCTCCTCCTCCAAGCTTGTCATGGCTGCCTCCTCCTCACCTCATTTGCACCATAGATTCACCCAAATTAAGTGGTTAAATTACCTTTTTTGATAGGTAAGTAAGGGGAAAGCTTTCTTTATGTTGTAGATCTACTTTTTCTCCCTCCAACAACGTGCACATGCACTTTTTATGGCCTAGCTAGATCTATCTATGTTTGTGGTGTTGCATATGTTTGTGGTGTTGCATATATGTTTGTGTTTGCAGGTACCGGTATTTGAAATGCGATAGTTGCCAATATGTTGCCGGAATGTTGATTCATTTCCGTTTCGGCGAGAATTTAGCACTATGCATTCTTTTTGGTCCTATTTTTAGGCAAAGTCATGCCAAATTTTTTCTTGGTTCTAAAAGATCATTTTGCTCTACCCCGCAGGTGACCATGGTCCGCACGATGACCGAAGGCATCGTGAATAGGTTTTTGAGCTCCGCGAAGGCCGAGATGCTTCAAAAGAATGAGACGGAGATAAGATGTCCGTGTTGAAGATGCAAGCTGAAGAGCCTTATTGCGGACCCGGATTTCGGGCAGGTGCGGGACCACCTGCTCTTGCGTGGTTTCATGGATGGCTATCGGTGGCAAGGTGATGAAGATGACTATGAAGTCGTCCATGGGGGCCGGGCAAGAAATGAGGAAGGGCAGCAAGACAACCACCACAGCGAGGGTGGGCGAGAAGACGAAGAATCTCCTGGACATGATCACGACGGTGATGCCGGACATGATGATGAGGAAGATCAAGACGAAGGGCATGATCATGAAGATGAAAATGCCGGAGGAAACAACGATGGACCATCGATGGGCTGGATGCAGGACCCTCATATTCAAGAGCTGCTTCTCAAGAAGACGGATAACGCAAGAGCTACCGCCCGAGAGAAAGCCAAGCTGGATCAACTGGAGATAGACGCGGTTACTCCATTGTATGAAGGATGCATGCCCGAGGATACCCGCCTGAAAGTAAGGCTCATGGCTCTGGAAGATGAAGGTAAAACACAAAATGACCGACGCATGCTTCGACGAGAACATGTCATTCTGGCACGAACGTCTTCCCAAGGGGAACAAGTGCCAGACCAGTTTCGAGGAGGGGAAGAAAATCGTGTGTCCTCTGAATTTACCGCACGTGAAATACCATGTGTGCATGAACAATTGCATCATTTAACGGGACGAGCACGCGGAGTCTACCATATGTCCGGTGTGCGGCGTCACTCGATACAAGAAGAGGAAGAAAGCTCCTTGAAAAGTGGTGTGGTACTTTCCGATCACTCCTCGTCTATAGCGGTATTTCGCGGACCCTAAGCTAGCAAAGCTATTGCGTTGGTACGCGGATAGGGAGGAGAAGATGACGGAAATGATCCGGAGATAAATAAAAAAGACAAGATGCTGAGTCACCCTAAGGATGCGAGCGAGTGGCAAGCGTTGAACTTCGAACACCCAGAATTTGGGGACGACCCAAGGAACATCGTGCTGGGCGCGAGCACCGATGGACTCAATCCGTTTGGCAGCCAGAGAAGCACACATAGCACCTGTCCTGTGTTTGTGTGGATGTACAACCTTCCCCCTGGTTGTGCATGAAGAGGAAGTACATTCACATGAGTATGCTAATTGAAGGACCGAAACAACCAGGGAACGACATCAATCTGTATCTGGGGCTACTGAAAGAGGAGCTAGACACGCTGTGGAAAACGCCAGCCAATACGTGGGACGCCGCAGAGAAAGAATATTTCCCTATGATAGTCGCACTGCTCACGATGGTGCACGACTATCTCGGTTACGGATATCTCGCGGGGCAGGTGGTCCACGGATTTTCTGGATGCGTCAGGTGCATGGATGACACAACTTATCGCCAGCTAGATAGAGATCCTGGGTCTTCGGAAACCGTGTTCATGGGACATCGAAGGTGGCTTCGCGACGATGACCCATGGAGAAAACGCAAGGATCTGTTCGATGGTGAAACCGAACCCCGAAGACGCCCGCGTACGAGGAGCGGCGAGGAAATAGACGAGTTGTTGAAAAATTGGAAAGATTGCCCACTGCCGAGAAAGAAGCAAAAGGCGCCAAAGCCGGGAAAGAAGCGAAAGGCGCCAGAGCCGCTGCTGAAGGTATGGAAAACGAGGTCTGTTTTCTGGGACTTGCCGTACTGGAAGATCCACCATGTGCCTCACAGCCTTGATGTCATGCATATCACAAAGAACGTGTGCGAGAGTCTGCTTGGTACCCTGCTCAACATGCCAGAGGGGACCAAAGATGGGCCGAAAGCAAGGGCAGACTTGAAATCAATGGGCATCAGGGAGGAGCTTCACGCTAATGATGATGATGATGATGATGATGATGATGATGATGATGATGATGATGATGATGATGATGATGATGATGATGATGATGATGATGACGATGATGATGATGATGATGATGAGGTGAAGCAGGACACGGAAAGTCGTCGCAAAGGCAAAAAGGCCAAGAAGACCGGAAATGACTACCCTCTCGCGTGCTTCACTCTAAGTCAGGAGGAGATCGAGCAGTTTTTCACCTGCCTCGTAGGAGTAAAACTTCCTTACGGTTACGCGGGGAAGATAAGCAGATACCTAGACTCAGCGAAGCAGAAGTTCAGCGGGATGAAGTCTCACGACTGTCACGTGCTGATGACGCAGATACTTCCAGTTGCAATCCGTGGGATCATGGGCGCGCACGTCCGTGAAACGCTATTTGGCCTATGCAACTTTTTCGACGTCATCTCTCGGAAGTCGGTTGGCATGAGGCAACTCAGAAGGCTACAGGAAGAGATCATGGTGATACTATGCGAGCTTGAGATGTACTTCCCGCCCGCATTCTTCGATGTTATGGTGCATCTGCTGGTCCATATCGTGGAGGATATCATCCAACTCGGGCCGACGTTCCTGCACAGCATGATGCCGTTCGAAAGGATGAATGGTGTCATCAAAGGATACGTTCGCAACATGTCACGTCCAGAGGAAAGCATAGCCAGGGGCTTTCTGGCCGAAGAGTGCATCTCCTACTATATTAATTATCTAGGCATCGAGAACCCCGTTGGTCTGCCCGTCAACAGGCACCTCGGCAGGCTCGCTGGATGGGGTCACCGCGAGGGTCGCCGTGAAATGCATGTCGACTTCGAGGGTCGACTCGCCGACTTTGAAAGAGCAAACCTAGTCGTGCTACAACACATAGACGTGGTCGATCCTTGGGTGGTAGAGCACAAAACCTTTATTGAGAAGACGTACAATGACCGAGGCCAACAGAGGACGGACGGAGATATAATCAAAGAGCACAACTCATGTTTCACGCATTGGTTCAAGGAGAAGCTTCTGTCGTACCCTTTACATGAGGATTCTTTCGCGTAAGAAAAACTCATATTCTCCTTGTCACAGGGTGTCAAGCACAACCTGATGACCTATGAGGCGTACGATATCAACGGCTACACATTCTACACCAAGGACAAGGACATGAAGAGCAATGGTTATCAGAACTTCGGGATAGCGATGGAATCCTACACCAGTAACGACAAGGACAGATACTACGGAAGGATCAAGGAGATCTGGGAGCTGAGCTACGCTGGAGAGAAGGTCCCGATGTTCTGTGTCAGATGGGCCAAGAGCGTCATAAAAGAAGACCGATATTTCACCACCATGGTTATACCCGAAGCCAAATCCAAGACCGCGGGCGCAAACATCACCGCGAAAAATGAGCCATGGCTACTAGCTTCCCAAGTGGACCAATGCTTCTTCATTACCGACCCGTCAAAGCCCAGTCGTGTTGTCGTGAGGAGAGGCAAAAGGAAGATCACCGGAATGGATGGAGTCGCCAATGAGAAAGACTTTGACAAGTACGGCGACCCGAAGATGAACATGACGACGATGATCAAGTGCCACACACCACAAGAAGAAGCAGTACCACCCTACCTAAAGGACGTCCATTCAACAGAAGAACTCCATTTGCGAAAAAGAAGGGCAAGAAGATTGTGAAAAGATAGCTAGCTAAGATCGATTGTATTTAAATCGTAGTCTTCATTTCTTGATTGTATTTCGACATTTTGAAATGATATTTCTTCTGTTCTAGTCCTCATGAATATTGAATTTGTTAATATTTTTTGAAATCATGAATATTTTTAAATTTCATGGGAACTTTTTGAATTCATGAATATTCTTCAAATTTGATGATATTTTTTCATATTCATAAATGTTTTACCAATTCACAAATGAATGCAACTAAAAATCCAAAAAAATATTGATGATATTTTTAAATAACAAATTTGATGATATTTTCAAATAACAAATTTGATGATATTTTCAATTAAAAATAAAAAAACAAATTTGATGATATTTTCAAAAAAACAAATTTGATGGTATTTGATGATATCTTCTGTTCTAGTCCTCATGAAAATAACAAATTTGATAAAAAAACAAATTATTAGATGCAACAAAAAATAATGAAAAAAGTTACTAATGGCGCACCAAAGGAGGGTGCGCCATTGCTATCAGAAAAGAAAAGTTATAATGGCGCACCAGAGGATGGTGGGCCATTGCTATCAGTATTTTTATGGCGCCATTACTAACATTCCCCCCTCTAGCTGGATACCACTTCGCCCGATCCCCCTTCCCTCTCCCTCGCCAGATCCCCCTTCCCTCCCTCGCCACACCCGCTCCAACGACCCCCGCGCCCGCTCCGACGACCCCCGCACCCGCTCCATACCCGCTCCGGCTCCCCTTTTGGATAAGGCCGAGCCAGACCCCTATGCAAACCCTAGCACCTCCCCACTTCCCCTCCCCTCGCGCTGCTTCACCCGTCTAGGTCATCGCCATCACCGCATCGTCCCCGCGACCACCGTCGTCCCTGCACCCCACCAAGCAGTCCAGGAGCTCTACAGTGTTCTTCTACGTCATCTACGGCCACCCGTTCGAGCTCGACGACTCTGCATCGTGCGGATCGAGGTCTTCTTCCACCTCCGGCCACCGCTGCCTCACCATCGATCCGCGTCACCTCGTCAACCCTGGCCCCGCACGAGCTCGCCATCGTCTTCCTCTCGGTGAGCTGCACCAGTTCCCCTCCCCCTTCGATTTCGTCACCGTAGACTGTCGCACCACCGCGCCCCAGCTCCTGGTTGCCGCCCCCCGTGGCCGTGCTCCCCTTGGCCCCTAGCCGCACACTGGTCCCGCCCAGGCGCGCTCACCGCACCGCACCACAATGTTCCTTCTTTTCTTCCTGATGTTGCTATTTCCATTGAAGTACTCACATGTGTTCTAGATGAGCTACTGCTAGTTAGTTCCCCTTAGACTACATTATAGATTGCATAGCATAACTCCAGAATTTTGTCATTACACACCTGCGCATATATTTCTGTTGTGAGCATAAATCCAGAATTTACTTATCTGTGATTCGTATTGGGTTAAAAGCTGGGGTGACTCTGGCTGTAAACTGAACTTGGTTCGGTTAAAAACTACATTGTGAAATCTAGACAGCAAGCTTATATCTGAAAAATGAGTTAGCTAGGATCAGAATTTTGAGTTGGCCCCTTTACATAAGTTTTAGATAAAGTTTCAAGGTTTCTTTAGAGTATTTATTTGTGTCGTTTGGATGTACGGTTTGAGAGCAACTATTAGTTTAGTTTGCTGTCCCGAAATATATGTTCCTGGGTACAGTATTTTGAGGTGCTATTAAAACAAAGTTACAACATGAAAATTTTAGAGGTTGTTCTATAGATACTTAAAACATATATCACCTGTCAGGTTTCGTTCGGTATATTAAATCCTATGAAATTATCAAAGTGGGTTGTACTATGTTGGACAGAATTTTATGTTTGGACTTGGGTGAATGTAACCAGACTTATACTCTCAGATTTTGTCATAGTTGATGGTGTGAGGACTTATAATGTAATAAAGTATATACGTTGTTGCAACACCTCCATATGAAAGTAGAGGCACATTGTGGTGCTAGTTTGCTGGGTTTTGTCTCCGACCATCGTGTCGTGATGATTTTGCAGGTACCCCGAGAGGCCCTTGAGTTTGTCGGAATGTCGATTAACTTCCGTTCCGGCAAATTCAGGTACTCCATATGTCCTATTTTCAGCAAAGGTCATGCTGAAATTTTCCGTGAATTTTAGCATGACTTTGCTAAAAATAGGACATATGGGGTACTTGTGACTAATGCATGGGCCGGGGTATCTTAGTACTTAATTAATTAGGATCAACTGCCTCTCGTGTTATGCATGGGCCTCAGCGTCGACAAACCCTAAATGATAAAACTTTGGCTTTTAGGGTGCCTCGGTGTCGATAAAAAACCTAAATGATGAAAGCTTAGGCTTTTAGGCTGCCTCAGCATCGACAAACCCTAAATGATAAAAGCTTAGTTTTTAGGATGCCTCGGTGTCGACAAACCCTAAATGATGAGACCATGATCTTGTTCCTTGATAATAACCAACCTTTTGACCAACATTTTTCCTATTTAGAGCGAAACATGGCCCACAACGATGAGGCCGGCGGTTCGGGCAAGGCATTCTGGGAGCTGTCGGAGATGGAGGAAGAACCTCACCGCTATGAGGACGCCGCGGAAGACACCAATCCCGAGTACACAACCCCTAGTGGCGTCGAGGATGACACCACTGACGGTGCCGCTGAGGATGCCACCACTGATGATGGCAGCGCACGCACAGATGGCAGCCAACCGAAGAGCCAACGGAAGGACCGGCGCCCGAATGTGCTCGGCACCATCAAGGAGGAATTTACTGAAGTATCCTCCGAGGGGCATCCAACGACGCCCAAAGAAATAGTCAAGAGGTACGCGAGACAGCTCAGGTGCGTTCTCCGGAGCACCGTCTCGATCAACGCCGAGAACCTAAGGCATCGTGACCGAGGAAATTTGTGCAACCTCGTCTTCATGAAGCTGCACGAACGATACAAGTTCCCCGGTGACTTCGCAAACACATGCCTCTCAAGGAATAAAGTGAACAGTTCTGCCCTCACGAAGATGAGCACGACCCTGGCTACTTGGAGAGCCTCGGTGAAGAGCATGATTGAAAAAGGTGATAGTTATGAGAAGATCAAGAAGAAATATCCTTCGATGAGCGAATATGACTACCGGGAGTTCAAGATCAAGTGCGAGAGCAACGCATCTGCGGAATCAAGTCAGTGGGGGAAAGAGATGCGGGACTTGAACTTAGGGGTCCACAAACTTGGTCCCGGTGGTTATAGATTGGCGGAACCTATATGGGACAAGGAGGACGCGGAGCGTGCCGAGCAAGGCCTACCGCCCCTCTTCGAGAAATACCGTGACAAGCAGACCAGGAACTATGTCAGGGCCCGGTACAAGATTGACCCGGTAACCAAGGAGCTTACCACGGATCCGAAGACCAAGGCGCTTGAGCATTTTCTGGTAAGGAATACACCCCTGCGTAATTAGCTCCATATGGTTGCATTCTAATTAATGAAGCCAAATTTCTAAATGGTTCACTTTCCTTCCGTAGGACACTAAAAGCAGTAGTGCAGGGTCGTCTCAGAGCTCCCCTTTCGACACCCTTTAAATAGGGCGTTGAACGTAATGAAAAACAAGGATAAGCTCAATAAGCCGACGTTAGCTGGTCGTGTGGCCGGCAAAGGCTTGTCCACGAAATGGTCGGAGTACTATACCGCTGGGCGAAAGGAGAGGAAGACCAGCTCAGAAAACCAGGAGCGCGGGGTTCAACAACTCATGGCACAAGTGGCGCAGATTCCGGAGATCATCGAAGAGCAAGTGCGAGACCAACTTGGAGCGATGATCACCGCCATTATGCCTACCTTGGTTTCTGGGCTGCAGGCATGGATTGCGGGCGGCCAACAGGGGCCGCCCCCGATTCCCAGCTTCACGGGCATCAACTTGCGCAACGCGCCGGCGGCGCCATTGGTGTCTCCGGCGGAGGCGGCATTGGTGTCTCCCGCGGCGGCGCCGGCATTGCAGCATAATACACCTGGGTGTGGGAAGAATATGCCGGCTGGCACCTCGGCAGCAAGCGGCCCCTCCGTCACTTGCATGCCCGCTATTGGCGGTGCCTCGACACTAGCCGAGCTCGACACCATCACGATAAGTAATTAAGCCTCTCGGCCAATGACTTCATCTCCTTGCCTTTGACTGGGCATCCCTGACGCCCTACATGTTTTCGCAGGGCGCCGCCGACGTTCCGTGCACTCTCCTGCACTTCCTGAACGACGAGTTGGTCGATGTCGCCAAGGGCAGAATCGTTCAACTGGGAAGCCGCGTGTTCCACGGTAATCAGATGCCACCCACCATTTATAGGGTTCAACTGGTTCAGCTGCTGCCAGGCTTCGACGACATGTTACCTCCATATCGACCCCATCGGGCCGATGAAGATGATGTGATGACCCTCAGCGCCTGCGTAAACTGGCCCATGCTTTGGCCGAAGTGCCAGATTTGTTTGGGGGCGGGGGACTCCACCCCACAGACAACACCGCCAGTCGTGCCGGCGCCAAGCGATGGCAAGACCCCCGCAACGCTACCAGACATGCCGGACATGGATATGGCACAGGATTCGGACATGCATATGGCATAGGATCCGGACGACGTCGACGACCACAACGACAGTACATTTACCAACGTCGATAAGTACTTCAACGAACATGGGTACGGTGACGAATTCTTGGTGCCTCCTTCTCAAGAACCCAACCCTGCAAAAGACGATCTAGCTGGTACCGCGGAGAAACCTAGTTGCAACAGGCGTCGTCTGCCGTTCAGTTCTCAGGAGACGCCTCCAGCTGCCGCCCTCACCGAGCCTCAAATAGCCGAGGTGCCAAATATTATCAGCCCCAACACACTCAAGAAGGCTGTCTGTGAGCAGAGCTCGGTCCCATTATAGCAGAAGAAGAAGGGACTGAAAAGAAAGAATAACAAGGGTGCGAGCCAGCCGGCACCAAGTACAATCCATGCTCAGGACGGGCCACCTACATCTAAGGATATCTCGAGGAGGGTGCATGTGGCGGGTAGGCCGATGCTACCGACTAATCTGCTCAATGCTGCAACCGGTGCTATGTGGAGTCTGCATGACAGTGTTCTTTCTTTGGAGAAGCGGTGTCTCTCCGAGAATGATGTGGCATACCCGGTTTTCGTGACCAAGGTGCCAGAGGGCAAGGGCTTTGTCGATAGCGCCATCGGCGGTATGAACGTCCTGCGGTTTGATGACATCTTCGCTATGTTTAACCTTCATCCGCTGCACTACACCTTCGTTCGGCTATTTTCGCTGAGTATGGAGATGCGGATAATTAGAGACAAGACCCCGGACATCGTGATAGTCGACCCCTTCTACATGCGTGCCAAGATCTTGGGCAGCGCTGGGGACCGGCAAGTCGCGAGTTCATACCTCGAAGGCGTCATTCTGGCAAACCCAGATAAGGATAACTTCCTCGTGCCTTACTTTCCCAAGTAAGTCATCCCCTCACCGCCCCGTAACATATGATTTCTTAGATTTCGATCGTTCTTTTTTTCTAGCATTCTGTGTTTTGTGCAGTGACACACACTGCACACTCATCCTCTTAAGCCCGAAATATTCCATGGCCACGTATTTCGACTCGGACCGTCAGTCGAAGAAAGACTACACAAATATCAAGAAAGTTCCTGATGATGTTCTCCCCGGCTATGCCAGATCTAGAGGCACCTTCAGCAGGCCAATTCGTAGGTATGGCAAGCACGTGTTCGCCCACAAAACGATGTTCCCTGCGTCAAGCAGCCTCCTGGCAGTCAGAAGGATGCCTACTACGCCCTCCATCACATGCGGGCGATCGTATGGGACCATAATCACCTTCTGCTACCAAATAATCTCAAAGATTGGGCCGCAAGCTTGTCGGTAATCCTGGACGCAGACATCAGACAAGAATTCTTTCGCATCCAGTCGGAGTTTGCGGAAATCATCCATCAAGATGTCCTTCATACCTCGGGGCAGTTCTACCTCAGATATCAACCGTCGAACAATGAGATAGAAACAACGCTACAAATGCAGGCTGACAACGCCCGCGATTTCATGACCATCACAACAGATGGCGGCTTCATCCACGCTCCAGTCCCTGAGTCGAGTCGAAAGTAGTGATGCTGTGTGTAGTTCTGAAATATCAATTAGCTCATGTTGTAATTAAACTTTAATGAACTTGTATGTCTCTTTGGTTTGGACAGTCGCTCAACTTATATGTAATCGATGCTATTTATTAGTAGGACCATGAATCGTGCTATTAATGTCTTGCTTTTCTCTTTTGATCCTTTTGTTGCATACTTATATATTGCTTATGTATTGTCTGTGAATTGCTACTAACGTTTTGTTTGGCTAGTGCATAGAGATGCCGTCGTATGTCGTGTACAAGGGTAAGGTTCCCAGAGTCTACGACGACTGGGAGGAGTGTCGGAGACAGGTTCACCATTTTAGCGGTAACAGTTACAAAGGGTACATCACTAGGGTGGATGCGGAAGCTAGATACGTGCGCTATCTAGCGGGAGAGAGGAGGGAGCGGAGGAGGAACCGGATGAAGACCAGTTTCATCGCGATGATGCTCATCGTGATGACCGCATCTCTCTTCTATGTGATGTTAGTTTAGATGATCGATATCGACTTGTAATGTGAAGACAAACTCGCTACTCGCATTCTCGAGACATGTAATGTTCTAACTTTGTTTAGTATTTTGAATTCAGAGACTAGCTAATATGATGAATTGTATTCGGAGACTAATCTTCTATTGTATTCGATAAATCTGCTGTTGATGTGTGGTGTTGTCTATATTCTGTGTAGTAATATATTTTGTAACCTGTGCAAATATCAGAAAAGAAAAAAATCTAATATTCATACTAGTGGCGCACCATACAGCACATTAGTGGCGCACTGCTGTAAAAATACTAGTGGCGCATTGTCTGTTAGTGCGCCATTAGTAACCCAGAGCAGAAGGTAAATATGGCCCCCTGGGAGGCATACTAATGGCGCACCGTGGGACATACTAATGGCGCACTGCCTGGTGCGCCACTACTGTCTGATATACTAATGGCGCACCAGGGGTGCACCATTAGTATTAGTTACTAATGGCGTGATGATAGTGGCGCACCTGTAGTGCACCACTAACATGCCTTTTCCTAGTAGTGTCCACGGGATGGTGAAGCATGGAAGAAATTTATTGAAATTCATAAGAAAACAGATGACTGGAAGAGTGTAGTTGTTGGGATAACAACCGACGGGTTCAATACATATGGTTTGATGGCTTCCATATATAGTTGTTGGCCAGTATATGTTATCCCCATGAATCTTCCCCCTGGCGTTTGCATGCAACGACATCACATGTTCCTGATGTTGATAATTTCAGGTCCTAACTATCCCGGGAAGCATATGATTGTGTATATGGAGCCATTGGTTGACGACTTACTTGTTGCTTGGAACAACGGGGTCCGAACATACGATGCCGTTTCAAATAAGCACTTCAATATGCATATCTGGTACCACACATCGCTACATGACCTACCTGCACGTGTGATATTTTGTGGTTGGTGTGTAAAGGGGAAGTGGCCTTGCCAAGTGTGTCGACAGCGTGTGACTTTCATTTGGCTGGCTAAGGGTCACAAGTATGTATGATTTGACCAACATTGGCAGTTCCTTCGTCTTGATCACCCATACAGGCAAGACGCTATGCACTTCCAAAAACGTGTTATTGTTGATGACCCGCCACCACCTATTATGACTGGAGCCCAGCTTAAGTATGGGTTAGATGCTCTCGAGGAAAAGCTCGATGGGAAAGGTTTTGTGGGATATGGAGAGACACACCAGTGGACTCACATTCCAAGCTTATGGAGGCTCCCTTGCTTTAAAGATCTTCTACTTCCATACAACATTGATGTAATGCACACTGAAAAGAATATTGCGGAGGCCTTACTCGGCACGCTCCTCGACACCGAGAAGTCAAAGGATAACATTCAGGCTAGGATCGATCAAGCCAAACTATGCAATAGGCCAAAATTAAATGTGGTGCCTCATGCAAAAGGTAATTCTTGGAAGAATCCACCAGCCCCTTTCACCCCTTCAATGCCCCAAAGGAAGGAAATTCTCCAATGGATTGTGAACAACTTGTACTTCCCTGATGGATATGCAGCTAATATCATGAGGGGAGTGAATAATATGGCTACAAAGCGAATAGGAGGCCTCAAGAGTCATGACTACCATGTATGGCTTGAGCGGATAATGCATGTGATGATTCGAGGGTATGTCAGAGAGGATATTTGGCGAGTGCTGGCGGAGTTGAGCTACTTCTTCTGTCAGCTTCGTGCCAAAGAACTAGATTATGAAGTGGTTGCAAAGTTGGAGGAACAAGCACCTGAGTTGCTATGCAAGTTAGAGATGCTATTTCCGCCAGGTTTCTTTAATCCGATGCAACATATGATCTTACATCTTGCATATGAGGCTAGAATGGGAGGACCTGTGCAGTTCCGATGGAAGTATGCACCTGAACGGGAGTTCAAGCATCTTCTTGGTAAATGTAAGAATAAAGCCCGCATTGAAGCCTCCATAGCCGAGGCATACCTGAAAGAGGAGGTGGCCATGACCACGACAAAGTACTATCATGACAGTATTCAGACTAGGTTAAATCCAGCTCCTCGTTACAATGAAGAACCCACCAGTAATGTTTCCGACCTTAGCCTCTTCGAAGGCTAAGGTGGCAAAGCAAGTGGACCGAAGCCCAAGAACTTTTCACCTACTAAGTGGTCGACTATTATGATCTATGTCTTGACCAACATGGAAGAAGTGCAACCGTACATAAAGTAAGTGTAGAACACCTTTATTGACAACTACTCACTAGTCTTGAGTTCTAACTCGAATTCTTCCAATTGCTAGGGAATTCTAGAACGAATTCTGAAAGCTACCATGGCCTCCTAGCGACGAAGAATCAGCAGACCTTCTTGAAGATACCAATGCTGATGGCGGTTTCATTTCTTGGTTCTCAAGAAAAATAACTTTTCTAACTTTATGTTACTTCAAGTTGATCTTACTTGCTTGTAATGCTTCCACTAATGAACCAAACAATCTCCTATTAATCTTGTATAGGCATATCAGGAGGTTGATATGGATGCCAAAGTGAGAGAAGTAGCCGAAGGTTTTGAATACGAGGCCAAGTCATGTAAGGCTTACGACATGAATGGGTATCGCTTCCACACTGATAAACACACGCGTGAAAGGCTCAACCGAAGGTCAATAAATAGTGCGGTCTATTGTCTAGGGACAGATGGACATCACTACTATGGAACCATCGAAGAAATTTATGAGTTGAAGTATTGTGGTTTACAAGGAGTGAAGCCCATCGTATTCAGATGCAGCTGGCTCAATCCTGAGAAAGTGAGATGAACCCCTAGTATTGGCTTTGTCCAAGTTGAACGAGCATCAAAATATGCAGGAAATGATGTCTATATTATGGCTCAACAGGCTACACAAGTGTTTTTCTCCCATACGCGTGCACATCTACAGAATATATCGATCTCTTGAAGTGGGATGTCATGTACAAGGTACCCCTGCGTATCAAGGTACCTACCCCAAACAAGGATGATTACCATATAAACCCTAACACATACGAGGGAGAGTTCTTTCAAGAAGCAGACACTGACGAAGACGAAGATGATGCAAAGGAAGATGATGGCGTGCATCACAAACATGATGCTATGGAACATGAGGCCATGGATGACATGGAAGTAGATAATGCAGAGGACGAATACGAGGATGTTTCCGACCCTCGAGATTTGGCATTACTTATGCGATGGCACATGGGGATAGATGAGGATGAGGGCCCCCTGAAGACTTCCAGGATGAATGTATGAACGGGCGTGATAGCGATGATGAAAGCCCTGATCCAAATGTTGCACCTAATATTGACCCTTATTTCTAACAACTCCATGTAATCGTGTGAGAACTCTATGTATGTGTGTCACAACTCTATGTATTCATGTGTGTAACAACTCTATGTATTCGTGTGTGCAACAACTCTATGTATTTGTGTGTGCAACAACTCTATGTATTTGTGTGTGTAACAACTATATGTATTATTGTGACGATTCCATTTATTCTTCATATGTGATATATTTATTGTATTTACATCAAGTTGTATCATCTGTACTAACTAGTTTGTTCTTCTTCATATCAGGTGATTGAAACATGACAGGTAGCAAGAAGATTCCAAAGGAAAGTTTGAAAAAAGTGAATGATCTGTACAATGACCAACCTGCTCGACCGGTGAAAGCGGTGGCCGCTCCTTCATCGGTTGCCATAATCGCCAAGAAGGCCAAAGGATTGGCGGGTCTAGACACCCGTCCGGCAAAACGTGTGAAATAAGGTCGAGTATCACGCGAGGGGGGAGTAGGAGACGGACGAGGAGGGGGAGTAGGTGAGGCAGGAGGAGGAGGCGGACGAGGAGGGGGA